>NW_024387311.1:0-52214 GCF_900408965.1 Simochromis diagramma
GCAGAAGTCCACAACCACGGCTGGCCGTCAGCAGATGCAAAGGGCGGAAGGACAGACGACCAAAGTCCTAGTCAGGTGTGTTAGCGGCCAAGAAGAATTCATCCAGCCAAACAAACGACTTGATATTAACACCAACATTTTCCCTGGGGGGGAAAAACGGTCACAAGCGTGAGGGTGGTCTGGCGGATGGAAAAGTGTGGTTTGTTAAAGATGCACGTATAAGTAAATGACGTGGGGCGAGGGGTCATAACGCGGTTGGGTGCCATGTGGGTTGAGCAGGTGTGAATCTG
The DNA here is from genome assembly GCF_900408965.1 of Simochromis diagramma. Taxonomy (NCBI): domain Eukaryota; kingdom Metazoa; phylum Chordata; class Actinopteri; order Cichliformes; family Cichlidae; genus Simochromis; species Simochromis diagramma. The sequence goes on from NW_024387311.1 coordinate 291, forward strand.
GCAGAGGCGGTGGAAAGCCGGTGAGCCGCGTGAACTGTGGTGGGTACGACGGACCGACCCGGCAATCCTGCCGGCAATGAGTTGGGAATAGCGGGATGTCTCTACCTCCAAGGTTTCTGCATTTGGGTTTTTGGGTCTAGTGATTATAATTATTTTTTAGTATTCAGTGATAAATGTAACTATATCAAAGACATGCAAGCGGTAAAAATAAAATAAACAATGAAAGCAAATCCTTTAATTCATATAAAACCATAACTGAAAGTAGGTGAAACAAATCAGAAACTGTGCAGGCAAATAAATGTAACATTTTATAACCATACATATTCACAGTTCCATTTCGGTGGCTCTTGCTTGCAAACATTATCAGTAGAAAAGTCATGTATGTAAATGCTAGTCGTCTAGCTTGAGAAATTATTTGACCAGCTGATGTAACTCGTAATACTGACATATAATGTCAAATGGTAGCATATTTAACCATTAGTAAATCATGTTACCATGTAACAAAACAAAACTGTATAACTAACATTTGCCTTATTGCAATAATAGCTAGTTAGCCAGCAAGCTGTAATTTGTAGACCAGCTTAGAATAAGACATCTGGCATTGGGAGATTCATCGTGTTAGAGTCAACTTTGTTATTATACTCGTAATTAGATATAGAGTATAGACACTGGTCTTACTGTATAGGACACGTGATCTACTGTACATGCAAAGGCCTATTACAGCCTAACAGGATAGTCTCTTATGTTTCATCACCGTTTTGCATGATGCAAGCTGCAACCAAATGCAAACTGCAATGAATGAAGGTTGTGCAAAACTCTTTTCAATACATTTGAAAACATGACATAAACTGGGTGGTCAGGTCTAACTCCTGGTAGATGTGTAAAAAAAAGTGACTAAATGTGTCTTTAGAGAAAAATTATGAATATTATATAAAATGCTGCCTGGTGCACCTTTACCTTTAGAAACAGCTTTAATGGCCTTCATGATTATTACTTAAGGCCAAGCACGTGTGAGTTTGTCAGGCCTCAGAAGCTCCACAACATAATGCAAAAAAAATTTAAATTAAATTAAAAAAATTAAAATAAATTAAATAAAAATCAGTTCCAGTCATTAAAATTCATGACTCCATCAAAGCCATGGTAGCTGAATGGCTCCAGGTTGGGGCTGCAGGTGTCACGAGTGAGGCAAGCCATCCTGTTGTGCTCACAGCTGTCCTCGCTGCCTGGCTCAAAGTACACCGAATCCGCAGAGTGGATGGATGGATCCTCATCAAAGTAGTTGTGGGGCCTCAGCAGGACCCCACCCCCATTGCCCACCGTTACGGTGTTGGGGATATCCTCGGCATGAGGGATGTGGAGGAATCCGGTGGTCACCCAGGCAACAAGGTCCTGCAGACAAATCACGATTAAGTAAATAATCGAGTGCCGTTATATTGTGTTGGTGTTTAGTTTATCAGACATACCTCGTCTTCTATGCTTTCATTGTCTTCAATGTACTTGCTGAAGTCAACAGCTGGAGTCCAGATGTTGTTCTGATTGTACAGATTGCTGCTGGTCTGCTCTACATCCTTATGCTTGGTAACAGCAACCTTATACCTGCAGGCAAACATGCGTGGACTCCATCTTAGAAAACCCCGATATTAGCTGCATGTTCAAAGTGACATTATGTCACGTTTAGTGGCAAATCTGGACCCAAAATATGACTTGCAGGCAAAGTAACAAAAAACTATCTGGTGAAAATTCCAAACAGCAAAATAAGAAACTCCAGTGATCCACGTGTGGCGATTAATACTCGGGAAAACAAACAGTATGAAAAACTGATGGCTCAAAATAGAGGAGCCAGCAAGCGCCCAGCACAGCCCAGCCAATGAAACAGATGGTATTAAACATGATTTGGCTGATGTTTCTTTGGGTAAGAGGGTCTGACAGAAGAGAGATGATACAGACACATGGCATCCTTACAAAACATGATGTCATGCAGTAGATATACTTACCCCAGAGTAGCAATAATATGCAATAGATGCGAGAATGTAGTGCTAACATTGAGCAAACAAAGAACCGCAGACTTGGATTCAAACGTGCAAAACAGAAAAACTCAAGTTCAAAGGCCAAAGCACTGGGTCATGACATATTAACTTGGGTATATATAAAAAAATAAAATCAATACTACACACCTGTCCAAGCCCACCTGTTCCATTACTCAAATTACCTGTTTCACTAGCTTTATTTCTTTAAGATAAAGTAGACATTTACAATGAGTCAAATTTAATGTGCGTGTTTTGATTTGTTGTTTTTTAATTTTGCTATCATTCAGTCCTACCTGGCCCAGGACATCGCCTTCTCCTCTGTCTCGCTCTCTGGAAGGTGGTCCCCAGCAAAGCTATACACCTGCAGCCTGTATGAGCGCTGATGGCCCCACCTGTTGGTCTTGTTGCTGGCAATGTGCAGGTAGCGTGGTGTCTTGGTGTCATAACGCAAGGCAGCTTCCTGCAAAGGTGTCATGGTCATTAGTCTATTTTTAAGTGAAAGCAAGTGACTCCTGGTAATCTGCTGCATGATTAGTGGTTAAGTCTGGCGTCTTCTGACTGATCCAGTACAAAGATCTTAAAGCTTATGGTCACTTTTATTTATTGACCTGATTACATGGTTTTCTAGAAAACCATAAAAAAGAGACTAAAGGAAACACTCTGCTCTAGCCTGGTTACTGACACTTGTGCTGATACCTACTGATACACCGGTTCCTTTAGAGAACTGGCCTGAAAAATGACACAACCTTACAGTATTAAACAAAGTCAGTGGAAATGAATGAATCCAGTTCCACAGTCTAAGACTTAAAGGCAACAGGCTTAAGCTGGTTAAGACTAAAGCTTCTTCACAAAGAAAGATGCCACCTAGCTCATGCACTTGGCAGAACTTAAAGGGTTGAAAAATATGGAGAAAACATGCTCATTGCCATAGTACATTCACATGAGAGTGCAGTCACAGCCCATTTCTATCCCTATATGTGCAGACCTTATCTATTATTATTATTATTATTATTAGTGTCTGCTGTCTTTGTAACTGTCTGTCCAACCCTGAATGAGTCTCAATCACACCTGTGTATCCTTTTGTGTTCTTTTACCTTTCTGGATCAACCCTGCCCGTTTTACACTAAGAACTACTAAGTACCTTTTTTTCACCTGTTTATTTTGTGCATAAGTCTGGAATCAGGTTGTTCCAGTGGTCCCATCATTCATCCAGTGAGTCTCCACTGGAGAATCACTGGGGTTGGCTCAACTTCAACTTCACCGAGCAGAACAAGAGCTTGTGTTGTTAATAGCAGTATAACACAGAGTCTGTGCAGGTGATGGGAAACTGTAGCAGGATGATATTTAAGTGTGGTTACACGTCCACCATAACATTTTCTTTCATTACTGGTGTTGTCTTTCCCTCTCTTTTCTCTTTAAATGAGAAAACAAAACATTAAATCTTCTAGTTTTAAGAATGTGGAAATGTATTTCATTTGTACTATAAAAGTGTGACATGGGTTTCTCTCAGTGTGCGGTCTACAAGCATGCTTTCATACTCAATATCCACTATTTCTGGCAATGCATCTTTGAGAACTGTTGGTAAGGAAGCTAGGCATCAGCATTTCATGCACTCTGAAAAAATGTCTTTGAATTCTAAGTGCTGTAGTCTAAAACCATATTTAGCCAATCAAATACAGTCCACCAACTGCCAATAAGGATGACCGTTTAATGTAAGAAGAATGGCGTTGGAAACCCAGAGGAAACCATGGAAAGGAAATGAGATTCTAACCCAGCACCTTGTTGCCCGCTGCATCACACTGCTGCTACATTTCCTGACCCGTGTGTGCTGCTGTTTCTATTCTCTGCAGGTTATGAAAAATGCAACTGAATAAAAATGAAGAAGACCTTTTCTGTTTTGAGCTGCTTCTCCACCAGCTTAGGGATCATGGCGTAGTGATCAGGCATCCATGGCAGTGACACATTCATGTACTCCATATCTTTGGTCTGGAATACATTCTTCACACCTGCAGAGGAAATGTGGCAAAATGTTGTTTTCTTTTCTGCATTTCTATGCTTCAGTGAATGTGTGGAAGGTGGTCTTTATGTTATTTACAAACGGAGGACACTCAGCGAGATGAGTGGCTGATGAATACATGAGATTAAAAGAATTACACAGGACTGGAACTGATTTCTTTAGGTAAGGATGCCTAGAAGCTTACATTGTGCATAAAAGCATCGTGGCTCCATAAGCAGCTGCAATGCTGAACATAAGCAGTAAAAAACAAATTGCCTTTGGTTGCAGTAAGAAACACCAGAGGAGATCTGTTTTCACTGTGGACTCTGTGGGCAATGTGTAAGTGCTGTGGAATGTATAGTAGGATTTGTGTCTGTGTGTGTGTTCCTGCTTGGCACACTTGTGCAAACAGCTTATTGCCTGTATGGATTTATATTTACTTTTATCAAGTGTGACATATTTATTATGAGGCTGTAAACTAAAGGCTATAATACTATACACTGCACTATATATGATTTGATTTGGTTTATTTGTTTTTCTAAAATACAGAAAATTCTAATACGAAGTTGCTGTTTTGTTTTTGTAATTTTGGGGAATCGTCCTCCACATCTGGAATGTGACATCAGCTAAACATATAACATATAGCTTTTATTAAAAAGGACTTGTACTATTATTTCTCATATTTAAAGGGCTAACATTTACTCTGACCAGCAGAGAAAGTAAAGAGGACCGTGTGGAGTGGAAAAGGGGGACTTATATCCAAATAATTTGGCCTTTGACAACAGACTTGTTTGCTTAATTTTGCAAAGCTTTACATTTACATCGGTTTTGTCAAAAAATAAATAAATAAATCACATTTAAATGTGTACGTCACTCACCAAGTACATCCAGGTCCACTTTAAAATTAATGAAGTGCGTGTGAATGTTGCCCAGGACATTTTCAGCCACCTGGTGTCCGTGTGTTTTACTCCCGGGAAGCAGGTAGGAAGAGGAGATGTAGCCGGTTGCGTGAACTTTGACCTCCACTGATCCGCTCTGGTAAAAGATGAAATCCCACATGTAGTCATAGTTCCCGATAGCCGTGATGGTCCTGAACACTAAAGCGCTGTTTGCCATTCCTCCAAAGTTGTTGTGGAAAAAGTCGGCGAAGTGCCTGCGCAGGGGCTGACCCATGTTGTGCTCAAAGATGCAGATAGAATTTCTAAACCTGACCGGGAGTGGGGCATCAATGTAGCGGTATGTGTCCACGTAGGTCGCCTGATAAGGACAATCTACTCCACGGACGAGCTCGTGGGCAAAGCGCCCAATGCCGATACTTGAATCTAGGAACTTGGTAATAATCATCCCTGGAGTCACTGAACCGTACACCGACATAGCCTCCTGTACGCTCAGTTCATACGCGATCCTTTCACCCTTGAAACGTACATCAAACACCTTCATGCCGGTGAGTGAGCTCAGTCCGAAAGCGAAGCTCCAGTCCAGGTACAGGACATGGTTGTTGCTGACGCTGTATCGCGCCCCCTCTGAGTAAAACTGCTGCGGGCCGATCTGCAGAGGCTTGCTCCTGGGCTTGAGAGAGCCATAGTCAGGCGACTCTTTATAAACGATTTTCTTAACTGACCCATTATCATATGCGCGTTGAAGTTCTTCTACAGAGTCAAAATATTTGCCGTTATAAAACAATTTCTCTATTCTCCACTGTGACATGTTTAGGCTTTCGTGGTTAAGCAGAATTTCGAAGCCCACCGGATGGATGTACATGCCACTCATATCCCTGAAGAAAGACACCCAGGTTTTTCTGTCCCCGGACCGAACTCCGCGAGGCATCTGCTCGAACCCGTTCAGCGTCTTTTTCTTGTCTACCCCAAAGCTTTCTCGAAGGAGTTTCTCTAACTTGGAGAAGATCTCGGTTTCAAAAAAAACGAAAAACCAAGACGTACTCCCCAATGGTGACCGGACGCGCATTAATGGGGACATCCACCTGATACCTCTCTTTAGTCACATCTCTGTGGTATGTTGGGTTGTCGAGAGGTCCCACTACATATTCCTTGATATAGCCTTTTGCGCCGTGGAAAACCACTGCCGTCGCCTCTCTCACCGGTTTGGTGCCTTTCTCGTCCAGGTAAGCCAGCACCTCTGCTTTCTTTGGGAGCGACAGTTCTATTAAGAAGAGAAAGTTTTCAGATGGCTTTGTGATCTGGCTGGTGGATATAGCCAGGTCTTTTTGTTTGAGTAAATACTGCTGGACCTTCATATACTCCTCGCGGGTGAGGTCAGCGAACACAAGGGTGCGGTCGTCGTGTCTGCCTCGCAGCGGGTGGATGCGTTCACGGGAACATTTGGGAGCCCTGCTGGAGTGGATGCCGATGAGGACGATGTTCAGAATAAGGGAGAGAAGCCCTAAAAGGACCAGCGCCCATTTTGCCAAAGGGTTCATCTTTCCCTCTACCATCATGCGCGCTTGGAGCGAGAGCAGAGGAATGCGCTCTGGGTAGGAAGGACTGTTCACACAATCTAGAAGAGGAGAAACGACCCTCTTCAGTTTCCCCACCCCCCTATGCACGGATCTGATTACCTCCAGCCCCTCTTTCCTTATTTCTTTGAGCTGCAATGAAACGGTTTCATCGACCTACTGTTCAAATCCTCCTACAAACAAGACTATTTTATGCACGATGTCTGAGTATTTAAAGATTTCACCATTTTACATAAAAAAAGGTTTTGCAGGTTTTGTTCTCAGTTTAATGATGAACATTGTACATAAGCTGCTAAATATGTAATTGCACACATTGAATGTGTAAGATATGAGCAATCATGTTTGCTACAGTAATGCTGTGTTTATAATTTTGTTTTGTTTTTTTAAGAAATATGCAAAATATGTTTGTATTGGTATATTTTATGACAGTAAACATAAGAAGACCACTGCCCACTTTTTTTGAACACATTTAAGTCAACAATCTAATTCAGCTGCCAAATAATAGAAACCAAATACTGAATTAGCTAAAACTTAAGTGAGATTAGCCAAACTCATTATTTTACTACCCCATAAAAAAGTACTGCATATTACTTAATGTGATTAGTGTAACATTTTTACATGTAGAACTATTGTGTTCATTTGAACACCCAAAAATGTTTAGAAGAAAACAGGAGTAATAAGTAAATCTATAGTTTCAATTATATCTGAATGAACTAAGCAGAAATACTACACCAACTCATCAAATGTAGCTAAAAATACTGTAAACCAGACTGAAAACCTGAAAACTGTTTTTTTAACCTAATTTAATACATTTAGCAATATTCAGTTTAAAAACTAAAACTCTCGATATAACAATATGTCACAGAACATGAAAACTTTTATTTAAAACATTCCTTCATTCTAGCATATATATATGTGTGTGTGTGTATGTATATATATATATATATATATATATATATATATATATATATATATATATATATATATATTAGGGGTGCAACGATATTCGTATCGATATTGAACCGTTCGATACAGTGCTTTCGGTTCGGTACGCATATGTATCGAACAATACAACATTTGTAATTTATTTTATCAACTTTCCTTCCGACGATGCTGTCTGTGTTGAGCGCTCAGTGAATCTGCGTTCGACTACTCCGCCTAGGCTGCACTGTCGAGCGCAGATCCACTGAGCGCTCAACACAGACAGCATAATCAGAAGGAAGAGCGCAGGGCAAGCTAGCAAGACACATGGACCTCCCCCACCCTCATTCAGATCTGGCGTTTGGAATTATTTTGGTTTTCATGTGACGTATGACCCTGAAGGTAAGCGAGTCATGGACTAAAGTAAAACAGTATGTTGGATGTGCCATGCAATGCTCAATTACATGGGTGGGAACTAGTGTGTTAGCGCAGTTAGCTCGTTAACGTGTTGGCCGTCTAGCCCCACACACGGGGCGATCGGCGGTAGCTCGTTAACGGAGATTTGCCGTGTTGTGGCGTTAAGGTCATTTCAACGAGATTAACCTGAAAGCACTAGTGGGAACACAACGAATATGACTGCACATTTACGCCGACATCATCCTAGTGCAAAGACAAAAACAACAAGCATGCTACTAACTTTAGCCGAGTCATTTAGACAGCTGTTAGCACATGATTCTCCTTATGCTGCTGAGAATATAGCCCAGAAGAAGCGGATAGTATAGCTTTTATTTTGGAAAGAGACATTTCTCTGTAATAAACTCTCTTTTCCAAAGATGAGTGATTCCTCAATCAGATACAGGGCTTGCAATATCGCTAGCCCGACGTCCTGGAGCTAGCGATTTTTTTCAGTCGGGCTACCAAAATCTATCTCTGCCCTGCCCGTCGGGCTATTGTAGGAAGGAAAAATATATGTCAATGCTTTTGCATTTTTTCGGAAATGTAGCTGGGTAATTATGTCATTGGCATCGGTGAGCCACTGTCAATATGTGACATATTGAAATCGCGTTTGAATTTGCGCTTGTTTTTTGCTTTCACTTTGCAATCGTGCGAACTGTGTATAGAGAGCGACAGCACTGATCTGTGAGTGATGATAATTTGTGCACCAATTCCTCTGACATCGTCTTATTAATCGTTAGCTTACTATGCAAACACGACAAGTGAAATCTCCAGCAGCTTAAACATGTGAGAGGTTGATCGCGCAGAGAATCGCTGAGCTTATGTGAGTGCGCGTGTAAAAGCAGCAGGATATATATTTGACTATGATGACCTGGATGACTGAGAACCTTCACAGACAGATATATATTTTAGTTCTGCTGAGCCAAATAAGACAGGTCAGGGTGAAGAAGTGACAGCCAAAGAAAAGCTTACCACAAAACTGAGAAGTTATGACAAATCAGACTATAAGGCAAAAAGAAAGTGCAGCTTTATGGTTTCATGGACAAAAGAATTTCTGTGGCTGCAATATGACGAGCTAAATAACCAGGGCTGCACATAAGTGGTCCGCAGGTGCGCATTCGCTGTCAAAATAAAAAACACGCACAAGGGTTAGGGTTAAATTTAAAAACTGTACTTTTGAGTTAAAATATATATTTATAATTTTAATAAATGACAAATTAAAAAGGCATGAACATTTTTTTGTATCGAAAAAATATCGAACCGTGACACCAAAGTATCGAACCGAACCGAACCGTGAATTTTGTGTATCGTTGCACCCCTAATATATATATATATACACACACACACATATATGTATATATATATATACACACATGTATATGGTGTGGCTACAACTGTAGCTTGCCTCCACCAGTGTGTGAATGGGTGGATGACTGTGTGTGTAAAAGCGCTTTGGGGTCCATAGGCGGGACTAGTAAAAGCGCTATACAAATACAGGCCATTTACCATTAGAGTGTGATTAAAGTGGTGGGTGGGTTCTTTTACATTTTGAGAGAAACCAATTGAGTCTAATAACAGACTAAATGCCATGTTGAGGCTGTCGTTTTTAGCATCTACATGGATGTTAAAATCACCCACAATAATTATTTTATCTGAGCTCAGAACTAAATCAGATAAAAAGTCTGAGAAATCAGACAGAAACTCTGTGTAAGGCCCAGGTGGACGATAGATGATAACAAGTAAGACTGGTTTCTGAGTTTCACAGCTGGGGTGGACGAGGCTAAGCATCAGGCTTGTCCACCCCAGAGCTTCAAGAGCTTCAAATAGGCTATATTTATTATAAGTATCATTACTGCTAAAGGAGGCGAAGGAGTAAATAAACATTTGACACAATGAGCAAGATGCCATGCTGCTAGCGAGTCGGCTACGAGCTAAGCTAACGAAGCCCCATGATCCAGTGAGTGAGTACTGTGACTATAAGTAGTGAGTGAATACTCAGTGAGTACATGTGTCACGGTCTGGCTGGCAGACCGTGGGGATGTGGGGAAAGGAGGACCCAAAACGCAGACTCTGCGATGCAAACAGTGCTCTTTATTTACAGTGAAAAGGCTGTAAATACAATAACTCCCCGTTGCTCCCTCGAACCCCGTGTGCGTGCTTCCCTCCGATATCTGTGCTCGTGCTCCCCGCTGTAGTGTTTCCGCATCCCCGTGCGTGCTGCCTCTCCGGACCACTCCTCCTCCTGCAGGGAAACCAGAGACGCAGCCGTCAACACTAACCCTCCGCGGGCATATATGAACAGCACAGACTTAAGCTAACACACACTGACTTGGTAAGATCACTCAATGATCCCGCGCCGGTGGGAGCTCCAACTCTCTCCTAAGTAGCTCCCCCGACGAGCCCTGATCACCAACAGGTGTGGCATGAACTTCAGGTGTGGCCAGTCCTTCCGCAGGGCCAAACCCCTCAGGCCTGCAGGTGGCTGAGCTCCATCCTCCAGCCACACCCGCAGACATACACACCCATACCCTGCCTATACATATGAGTGGGACACAGACTAACACAGCACAGTGCAGAAAAACACATACATCACCAAAATAATAATAATAATAATAATAATAATAATAACAACAACATCAACATCATCAACAGTCAAAACTGCTCACGGACCCCGAGTCCTCCAGAGCTGGGTCCGTGACAACATGAGGCACACAACGATTATACTATGAAATAAGAAGTTATCTATAGGTTTTCAATTAATTAATTGCTATGCAGATAAGCTACACAAAAACACCACATAGTGTTGGAACAGGAACATGAAATTTTACTCTACAGCAAAGAGAATGAACACCTGTGGTAATCAACTCACCTGCTTCTTGGCCCTACATGACCCTACACTTCATCCTGCAGCATCTGGACTCCCCAGGAACCTACGCCAGGATCCTGTTTGTGGACTTCAGCTCTGCCTTCAACACCATCCTTCCAGACCATCTCCGAGGCAAGCTTTCCCAGATGAATGTGCCTGATCCCATCTGCCGGTGGATCACTGACTTCCTGACAGACAGGAAGCAGCACGTGAGGCTGGGAAAGAATGTCTCGGACTCCCGGACCATCAGCACCAGCTCCCCTCAGGGCTGTGTTCTTTCTCCTCTGCTCTTCTCCCTGTGCACCAACTGCTGCACCTCCACCCACCAGTCTGTCAAGCTAATCAAGTTTGCAGATGACACCACCGTTATTGGGCTCATCTCGGACGGGGATGAGTCTGCCTACAGGAGGGAGGTTGAACGTCTGGTGTCCTGGTGCAGCCACAACAACCTGGTGCTGAATGCCCAGAAGACAGTGGAGATTATTGTGGACTTCAGGAAGCACACAGCCCCACTCCCCCCCATCATCCTGACTGACACCCCCATCACCTCTGTGGACTCATTCCGCTTCCTGGGTACCACCATCACCCAGGACCTGAAGTGGGAGCCCACCATCACCTCCGTCATCAAGAAAGCCCAGCAGAGGATGTACTTCCTGAGGCAGCTGAAGAAATTCAACCTGCCAACACAGACGATGATGCAGTTCTACACTGCAATCATCGAGTCCATCCTCACCTCCTCCATCACCGTGTGGTACGCTGGAGCCACTATCAGGGACAAACAGAGACTGCAGCGTGTTGTGCGCTCTGCTGAGAAGGTGATTGGCTGCAGACTCCCATCCCTGCAGGACCTGTACACCTCCAGGACACTGGGGCGTGCAGCTCGGATCTCAGCTGACCCTTCTCACCCTGGATACAGTCTGTTTGACCTGCTCCCCTCAGGCAGGAGGCTCCGGTCCATTCGCACCAGAACCTCTCGCCATAAGAACAGTTTCTTCCCCTCTGCTGTTGGACACATGAACAATAACCATATGACTGTCCCCGCCACTATCACATGACCCTACGCTGTGTTCACTGCATCATTCCATGTTGGCACTGATCACCACCTGCACTCATGTATATATCATGTATATATCATGTATATATCTTTCTACGTAGCACTCTTAATTCTTATTCCTACTTTTATTTTTTCATGTCTATTTAAGTGCTATTTATGACACTATGTTTGCACTGAAGCACCTAATGTTGTAAACCTGCTCAACATTTGGCAATAAACCCCTTTCTGATTCTGATTCTGATTCTTATCTGATGATCAGTCAGCTCCCTTCAAATACTGAGGGCATTTCTTTAATTGACGCTTTAGTGTTAAACCAGTCGCAGAGCCTGCCCTGTTTTCCTCAAGGAAGATTTGTGTGTGAGTTGAAAAGAGAAGTCTGTTTCGCAATCAAGTTTAAAGATGGAGTGGAATCCTTCCCTCCCCATCTCCAGCTGCCTCCCTCTTCCCGCTCCACCACAACCACCCACACATGCAGGACCTTGGAGTAGGGGTATGTCACCAGGGTGCAGAGGAGGCCACCCCGTCCCCTTCTGGCTGCCTCTGCCTCAATTTTATCCCACAACTTAGACATTCACATTACTCACACTCTCATTACACATACATATAGGATCTTGGGGGTGGGCACGATACACGGAATCCAAAGTACCATCAGGGTGTACACCCCACCCCTGGCGTCGTTGCCCACCTCTCAATGTTAAATACACGTAGACATTGAGGGCTAGCAGGAGGGACCATGCGCTTACCTGCTGCTCTCTGGCAGGTAGCTCCATGCCCTCCTGGGTTTTAAATGCACCTTAGAACACACATGCATCAACACTACAATGAGCGGGTGGAGGGAGGTTTGGAGTCTTCTCTCACCCCCATTCTCTGCGACCTGCTGGAGCGGGGGGGCTAGGAGGAGGAGTTGGCCGTCCGACTGCGGTCTGGAGTGTGGGGCCTCCCTGCTGCTGCGGAGTCGGGGCGGTCTACCTCCCCCCACCGCAGGGAAAAGGGTAACACCACCTGGGTCTGGGTGCAGTTCCCCCCTCCAGGGGCAAGGGTACCTAGACCCGGTTTGTAGAGTACGCTTGGGGAGTGTGATCGTGTGTACAGTGTCTCTTCATGTCTGTCTCCACGTTGGTTGAGTGTGGAGTAAGTGTATATGAGAGCATGAGGGTGGGAATGGATGTTTGTATCTGTGTGTGCCTGTATTTCTGTGTCTATATGTCAGGTTGGGTATCAGGCGCCACCTCTCTGGGGACATCTCAGGCCCTCCAAGGTTTGGAGGCCTATCTCCCCCCACCACCACTTCCCCTGCCAGTGGCGGACTCCCTCAGACATCGGTGCGTTGGTGGTTCTTTGTGTCCGGGGATGGGCGTCCAGGTACACACCGGCTCACTCCTTGGCGGCCGCTTATCGGGGCCTGGAGCCTGGGGCTCGCTCGGGCCACTTCGGAGGTGGGGTGCCCCCGGCCTCTCGGCCTGGGGCTCGGTCACTCAGGCACGGCTGGCTGCCGGCGGAGCTCACGGGCGCGTCACTACAACTCCCCCTGGCTTCTGCTCCGCGGCTGCTGAGTGAACCCTCATCTGGGACTCTCCTCAGCTCTTACTGGGACAGTGGCGCGGCTGCCCCTCTGTTGGTCTTCCTTGGTCTCTTGTGTTCTGGGGGCCTCTGGATGTCTGGAGCCTGGATCTCCTCCATACCTGCTTCATACCCTGGAGGACGGGGCTGTGGCCCCCCCACACCCTCTAGCAGATCATTACATGAAGGAACCTTTTAAAAAAACAAGCGCGTCCATGCTCACAGGTGTACACACGGGTGATCACACCCACAAACTACACCCTTTTTGGCTCCTACCTCAAAGCACACTGTGTTCTGTTGATCTTATGTGCTGCACAATAATGTTTAATATTTAATATTTACTGTCATATTCCCATATATCATTGTGATGTTGTTTATTCTATTACTCTTGTTCTCTTCTGCTTGTTTTCTTTTTTCTTTCTCAGCAGGTGATCCAGGTGATTGATATATGCATTTTTTTCTTTTTTTTTTTTTCTGCTCATTCTGTTGGTTTTTGCCCTTCTCCCCCGTCCCTCTTCTCAGCTGTTTCTCTTTCCCTCTTTCTTTCTCCCCTTCTTTCCCCCAGTCAAGTCTGTCCCGTATTCAGCAAGTGAAAATAAAATAAACAATAAAAGGTGAATCAAATGGACCATTACGGCAAGGCTGGGATGGTCAATTTGGTAAAGTAAATCCGTTGGGCATCTTTCTTTGCCTTTAGACAATAATTCTGATGCAAAAGAGCCAAACGGGACAGGCAAAAAAAAAAAAAAAAAAAAAAAAAAAAAAAAGATGGAGTGGAATCTGCCAGATCATCGGCTTGGATACTGTATGTAGAGACTGTGGATGTTTTCCCGTTTCTGTTTCTGTAAATATTTTTGTCATATAAATAGATTTACCAAACTGCATTCTGAGTCTGCGTTTGAGTTCTGCCTGCTCTTGGAGTATGACAAAAACCTGTTACCTTAATCATATGCCATCACTGCCTTTTATTTCACTATTAAAATTCAATAGACTAGGCTAGGACAGGAATGTCTAACAAGTCCTTGTTGGTTGTGCAACTCCTCTTGGCAGAGCTCTGCCTTTTAAATTTATCTGTGACAGCAGCTGACCCGAGAACACCCTTCTCTGGTTGTCTGGGTGGCTATCATAAATATTTAAAAGTATGTTGACAGGACCAATAGAGCTGAACACAGAAATGTTTATAGGCTGCAAGATAATTAACTATAAAGTGCTTGCATATTTGACACATAGTAGTTATACAATGGCTCAGAGGCTTGGAACTTCAGCGTACTAATAAACATCCTAAACTAGTTTAGTGCTATCCAAAATGTTTTTCTCAGACTTGATATGAAGGTCACAGTCGTTTTCACAAATGATTTTATTTGCACATTTTTATAACTCACATGTTAAGGCTAGGTGTACATATCCAAATACATGTAGTATTTCTGGCCATGAAAGAGAGGCGAAATCACATGACAAATGTGCCAGTTTCACTCAGATCAGAGTGCCAAAGCCTTTGACCACTGACTCATCTAAATAACACCAGACCACGTTTGTTCAGTGGTTAGTACTTTATAGTAATATCACACAATTAAGCACTATTAAGAAGCTTTGTTAAGGTATTAGTAAGGCATTGGCAAGTGCTTATTTACGTATGCACAGCATGTCTTTATCCTGTCTTCCTTCTCTCACCCCAACCGTCGCAGCAGATGGCCCCGCCCCTCCCTGAGCCTGGAGGTTTCTTCCTGTTAAAAGGGAGTTTTTCCTTCCCACTGTCGCCAAAGTGCTGCTCATAGGGGGTCATATGATTCTTGGGTTTTTCTCTGTATGTATTATTGTAGGGTCTACTGTACAATATAAAGCACCTTGTTGTTGTCATTTGGAGCTGTATAATTAAATTAAACTGAAATGAATTGATATTTATAAATGACATTAGGAGGAGTAATAAGGCGCACGCACGCACGTGCACGCACGTACACGCACACACACACAGACTCAGAACAGACCTCTGCAAACACAGTCATGTCAGAGGAGGATGTAGAAGCCTGTGGTGCCTCAGTAAAGTTTGGGGAGGGAGTAGATGACTGAGGATTTGGATGATCCTCAGCAGCAGTCATGTCAGCTGAGGTAAATGTGCCTGCTGCATCAGAAGAAGCTCCAAGATACATCAGTAATGCCCATGGGATGTTTATACAAAAGATAATTCTTTTTAAATGTAGGCTGGAAGCAATTACATGGGTAGATGTATCAGGTCTACACATTAACCACACAACAGAAATGCAAATTATCCAAAGATATTGATATGTCCAAATATGATCTAACAGCTGCAATTAAACATAGCTAGACATTTA
The DNA here is from genome assembly GCF_900408965.1 of Simochromis diagramma. Classification (NCBI taxonomy): domain Eukaryota; kingdom Metazoa; phylum Chordata; class Actinopteri; order Cichliformes; family Cichlidae; genus Simochromis; species Simochromis diagramma. The sequence continues at coordinate 15,974 of NW_024387311.1, forward strand.
ACAGTTAATCTGGAAGAATTTGAGGCAATTTGGACATATCTTTGTGTTAAAACAGCAAACTAAAAAACACTTTAATGTTACCAGAAAACATTGGGTACAAGGTAACAAAAAAGCTAGCTGTTATGAATTGTAAATGCTGTTGCAGTTCTACTTAAATTTACAAGCAAATAGCAAATTCTAATGAAAAACACATTAGCTAAAATGAATAATAAATTCACAGAGCTGACCTGAGTTTAAGCAGGGTGTCAAGGCCTGTGGCTGACATCAGCTAAAGGTTGCCAGAGCAGGAAGCCTGGAACAGCAAGAAGGGGAAGAAGTGCCTGGCAGGCTGGTGGGTCGTTGACTTATTTTGTTATTACCTCCTGGGCCATTCTTTAACCTCTGTCTGGAATGCGCCCAGCTGCAGTGGTTGCATCGTATGAAGAATACCAATGTCTGGGTCACCCGGTGGTATCTTGCTTTGCTGTGTGAGTCAAGCAGGTTAGGACCCAATATGCAAGACTCAAAGGCTGAATTGAACTCACAAAGCAGCTTTAATGTTGGCAAATATGAAATACAAGTCCAAAAAAAATCTAGCCGTTCAGGAGACTAGCCACGAGGCTAGCAGTGCACATGAAGCAGTTAAGGAGGCTGGCTGCAGGGCCAGCGGTGAGATTGAGCAGTTCAGGAGGTGGGCCGCGGGGCTAGCAGCACTTCAAGGGTGACTGCCAGAGGCAACAGTACACCTCGGTCATCTTGGTTGGCGGCGGGAACCCTCGGGTGATGAAACACGGAAATATAGCCCAGGAACAGGCTAGAGGTTCCATGTTGGCCTCATCTGACCAGAGCAGCTTCTTCCACATGTTTGCTGTGTCCCCCACATGGCTTGTGGCAAACTGCAAACGGGACTTCTTATGGTTTTCTGTTAACAATGGCTTTCTTCTTGCCACTCTTCCATGAAGGCCAACTTTGTGCAGTGCACCACTAATAGTTGTCCTATGGACAGATTCCCCCACCTGAGCTGTAGATCTCTGCAGCTCGTCCAGAGTCACCATGGGCCTCTTGGCTGCATTTCTGATCAGCGCTCTCCTTGTTCGGCCTGTGAGTTTAGGTGGACGGCCTTGTCTTGGTAGGTTTATAGTTGTGCCATACTCCTTCCATTTCTGAATGATGGCTTGAACAGTGCTCCGGGGGATGTTCAAGGCTTGGGAAATCTTTTTGTAGCCTAAGTCTGCTTTAAATTTCTCAGTAACTTTATCCCTGACCTGTCTGGTGTGTTCTTTGGACTAGTGATGTGACGTTCTGTATCGAGGCTTCAAAGCTTGTGTCGAGTAATTGAGGGGGCGTTTCCGCGATGCGCGTATCGAGGCTTGCTTCATTTATGGGAGGAGCTGAAAATGATGACGTCCGAAGCCTCGCTGCCCGGCTGTACCACGTGACTGGTTCATGAAGTGGTTCGAACTTTGCTGCGAGATATGACAGCGATATAAACCCCTCAGACTTCATTCAAAATGTAGGTGTTTGATGGAGAGCTGCGGTTAGTGAGAGTTTGGAGGTTTAGGAGAGTGAGGAGAGAAAGTTACGTGTGTGATATTTATATTTGTGCTTTGTTCTCCTGAGGAAAGACAATAAAGACAATCTCAAATAGATGAAGACCTGGTTACCATGGTGATTGAGGACTCCCAGCCATTTAGCATTGTGGAGGACAAAGGATTTAAAAGATTTGTTAAATCATTAAATCCTAGCTATGTTCTCCCCACTAAAAAGGCCATAAAAGCAGTGAAAATTTAGTTTTTACAGAATAAAATGTGAACAGGCAGGACTGAGGCTCAAAGCCTCAGTGTGTAGCTGTCCATACCTCAACGTTACAAAAGCACAACCACTGTCCACACCCCAACCACACCTCACCTCACAGTAAATGATCATTTCCATTTTAAGCATTTCCAAATAATCATTTTCCATACTGCCAGTATAAATATACACAGTATACTGCATCACTACAATATACATGTTTTACACACTCCTTTTGTTGTTGACATTTACAGGCTGTGTGCAAAATGCCACACTCTTCAAATTCATGCCAGCTATTATTTTTACGTCCAGTAGGTGTCCTGCTAGAGCAAATGAAGCTTCAAGAAGCTTCGCGTTGGGGTGAACCAATTGGATGAAGAGCTTCAGTGCTTCATGAAGCTTCATCTGCCCATCACTAGTTTGGACTTCATGGTGTTGTTGCTCGCAATATTCTCTTAGACAACCTCTGAGGCCGTCACAGAGCAGCTGTATTTGTACTGACATTAGATTACACACAGGTGCACTCTATTCAGTCATTAGCACTCATCAGGCAACGTCTATGTGCAACTGACTGCACTCAGACCAAAGGGGCTGAATAATTACGCACACCCCACTTTGCAGTTATTTATTTGTAAAAAATGTTTGGAATCATGTCTGATTTTCGTTCCACTTCTCACGTGTGCACCACTTTGTGTTGGTCTTTCACCTGGAATTCCAATAAAATGGATTCATGTTTGTGGCTGTAATGTGACAAAATGTGGGAAAGTTCAAGGGGGCCGAATACTTTTGCAAGCCACTGTATACCCTCACCATAGGAAAGGTGCAGGACCCCAGCTGCTGCCACCCAAGGAACAGGTACTGGTGCAGGAGATGACTGGGTCTCAGCTGCTCTTACCCTGGGAACTGGTGCAGGGACCCACCAGACACCAGCCACCTCCACTCGAAGAACGGTATGGGCACAGAAGAAAACTGCACCCTGGCAACCCTGGGAGCAGAGACAGGGACTGGCTGGTCCTAGCCACCCTGACCTGGGGAACTGGAATGGATGCAGGGGAAGGCTGTGTCCGAGCTGCCCAATGAGCTGGCGTGAAACATCCACTTTCATCACTGGAGGATCAGGCGGGGCAAAAGCAGTAGTGGGATTCGGCAGCTCCGAGGACCCCTTCAGGACAGACAGGTCCACTAGTGGGGTAACTCGTGATCTAGGGCAGGGGTTTCAAACTCCAGTCCTCGAGAGTGGGTGTCCTGAAACTTTTCCATGTGTCCCTGCTGCAGCACACCTGAATATAATTAGTAGCTCATTAGCAAGAGTATAGAACTTGACTGCAAGCTGATGGGACAACCCCTAAACTTACTCAAGAAAATTTAAGTAAATGTAAGTGTTTGGAAAAGTCTACTTCTAAAAGTACTTTTATTGCACCATGTTCATCCACACATGAGCTGCTGTAACAGGAATCAAATGGCTGAATTGCCACCTCAGCTTGAAGTCAAGTTCTATAGAGTCTTTTGTTCCATAGAGAGTTTTCTGGACTCCACTCAAACAGACACAAAGCGAGTGGACAGCCTCATTTCGCTCTTTTGTCCATAGCAGGCCGGCACGAGTCGCTCGCCAGGCCCGGCAGTGACAACCAGATGAGAGACAAACCTTTGCGCCCAGGGTGGTACAAAACTCTTTCCACACACGTGAGGTGAACTGAGGTCCCCTGTCAAAGACAATATCCTCTGGGATACCAAGGAGTCTGAACACATGTGTGGTGAGCAGGCGGGCTGTTGCCAAGGCGGTCGGAAGCTTTGAGAGGGCAATAAAGCGTGCAGCCTTGGAAAGACGATCGACAATGGTTAGTACAGTTGTGTTACCTGCAGAGGGTGGCAGCCCCATGATGAAATCCAGGGTGATGTGGGCCAGGCCGGCCAGGCGTGGGAAGTAGCTGCAGTAATCCAGACAGCAGTCGGTTGAGAAGTTTATTTCAGGCGTGAGTTGAGGGATTTCGCCAGCCGGATGTATTCCAGGTGTTTGTGGTCCCTCCAGACAATAAACAGATGCTCAGTGCCCTCCAGCCAGTGCCTCCATTCCTCTAGGGTGAGTTTTATGGCTAGCATTTCTCAATCCCTGACATCACAATTTCACTCTGTAGGGGAGAGACGCTGTGAGAAAAAGGCACTTGGGTGGAGTTTACCTTCAAACCGCCGAGACAGGACCTGATTCTCCTCCTCATCCTGACACATCCACCTCTACCACAAACTGTTGACTGAGATTAGGTTGTCGGAGGATGGGAGCTGTGGCAAACCGCTCCTTTAGACTGGAAAAAACCACCTGAGCTGGCTGGTTCCACTGGAATGACTTTAGGTGAAAGTAGTTTTGTGAGAGGCAGAGCAATTCTACTGAAATCTCTGAAGCCTGCAGACCAGGACCACCCAACATAGGAACAGTTTCTTTCCCCTCGCCATCTCCCTCCTAAACAGTTGACCTGTCACACTGCTCCCACTGCCAGACTGCAGCTGCACCTTATGTACATTCTGTAGTATTCATTCCACCTCATTCATTTCTGTATTTTATGTATATAAGTTTAGATTAGTTATTTATAGTTGGTTTACACAGCTTTGTGTATGTATGTGTAATGTGTGTATATAGACACGTGTGTGTGTGTGTGTGTGTGTGTGTGTGTGTGTGTGTGTGTGTGTGTGTGTGTGTGTGATTTACATTGCTGTGCTTGAGAGCCACCATCTACCGGAACCAAATGTGTGTGTCTGCACATATACTTGGCCAATAAACACGATTCTGATTCTGATAACTCAACGGTAAAAATGAGCAAATCTGAGGAAGCGCTGGAGTTGCTGGCAATTGGGAGGTTTGGGCCAGTCCAGCACTGCTAGAACTTTCACCAGGTCGGGTTTTAGGTTACCTTGTATTATGATGAAAATAGACTTTTTTCTCCCCCTTCACAAAATGTCTATTTTCAAGGCACTGAAGGACCTATCTCACGTGAATCTCGTGCTCTGCCACAGTCTTGAAAAAGATGAGAATAATATCTAAGTAAACAAAAACACACCGGTTAATGAAATCCCTGAGAACATGATTGACAAGGGCCAGAAATACAGCAGGGGCATTAGTCAGTCCAAAAGGTATTACCAGATCGTTGTGTCCTGTAATGACTATACCATATTGCACCACTAGAGGGTGGTGTTGTGAAATAAGAGTAAAGTGCAGTCGGGAAAATGTAGAGTTAGAATATAGTTAAGATGGCTAACTGATAACTCGATGTGTCTCCCTGTTACCTCTACGATGTGAAGTTATATGCTGCATTCATTAAAGAGCACTGTTCCTTGATGAGGACTGGTTTATTACCGGCCGCTGCTACACGGATACTCAAAGTGACCTAATGGGAGTTCCACTCATCTCCTCTTCTAATTCTCACTAAATGGTAAGCATTACGGAGGTCGAGTTTACTGAAGATTGTCGCCCCCTGGAGCAGCTCAAACGTAGAAGCGAGGAGAGGTGGAGGATATTTGTTCCTGACGGTGATATTATTAAGCCCACGGTAATCAATGCTTGGTCGGAGTGTTTGTTTTTTTTTCTCCACAAAGAAGAACCCTGCTGCCGCTGGGAAAGATGACGGTCGGATGATGCCTGCAGCTAATTTCTCAGTAATGTATTTTCCCATTGCCTCTCTCCTGGGTTGAGGGAGGCTATACAGGCGGCCTGAGGGACTCGGCACTCCCGGGAGGTGATCTATGGCTTAATCATAGGGCCGATGAGGAAGAAGCAAACATGCCTGGTCCTTTCTAAACACCTCCGGCAGATCGTGATCGGCAGAGGGAGTTGCGTTGGTGCTCCACCAGGGAGAATGGTGAACGCCCGAGCTGCATAGGTTGCTCCCCTTCCCACCTTCACTGTACTCACGTGTTGCCCGAGGTTGGGGTGAGGTCTCCATTGGCACCATTGGCTCTCGGAGAGAGCAAATTCGCATCTTCGGTGCGCCTGCAGCCAATTATCCACCTGGATCCAAAGTGTCATAATAGCATCTAGGGAAGTAGGCAGTTCACACATAATTAGTTCATCCTTTAGTTCCTCATTAACATTATTAAACAAGGCACTCTTTAACATTGCTTGTCCCCACTCTGTTTCCTCCGCCAAGGTCCAAATCTCAATGGAAAAACTGGAAATGCTGTGCTTACCTTGCTTGAGGTTAAGTAGGTGGTGACCAGCTGCTTCAGCACTGGACCCCTTATCAAACACGGCTCCGAACTTAGATAAAAAAAGTCAGCATATGAAATTACAGGATTTGAGCGCACCACAGCCTGAGCCCATGTCAGAGCATGGTCCCTCAGCAACTGAATAAAACAAGCAATTATAACTCCCTCACTCGAGAATGCATGCTCCATTGCCAGAACTGAAGCTAGCACTGCATCAGGGATCCAGCTCATTTCCCCAGCTCCCCTGAGAAAGCCTCTGGTCTAGGTAGATGTTTGTGAAACGGCACAGGAATGAAAGTAGGTGATGGTGCACTTACTGTAGCTGCTGGTGATGCTTGAGGGGTTGTGCTGGAAGGTGGTCCTTCTGCTAGCGGGGTTTGCTGTGCAGCCGCCTGAGTTAGGGCCGCAACGTCTCCACTGAGCTGAACGAGCATTTGTTCGTGGCATTGTAACAACACTTCCAGAGTGACAGGGATGAGGAAAGAGGGGGATGAGTCAGCTGAGTCCATGATTTTGGCTGGACTATTCTGTCACAGCGGAACAGGATGGACTCAAGCACAGAATCACAAGAAACATTTCTTTACTGACACAACACCGAGTGCACTATATACAATTGGGGGAGAGGGTGTCCAGGGATCCACTGGTGTCAGGAGAACAGAGCTTTTACTCTTGCACACAGCTCCACACACTCACTGTCGGTCTGCTTGCTTCTCACGGGAAACTTTCCTCCTCGCACACACCGCACTCAAACTGCCACACTCCCTTACAGGTTCCGGGAAACAATCAGTCTTTTATTTACCATGTCCAGTTGGTCCAAAGTGCAGCTGCTCATCTGCTGACTGGTACAAAATGGAAGGCGCATGTAACCCCAGTGTTGGTCTCGTTACACTGGCTTCCTGTTCCTTACAGGATCCAATTTGTTTCTTTAGTTGTTTTTATTGCCTGACTCTATTATTCCTTCTTAGAACTTTTTTTAGAAGTCAGAATTTTTATTGTCATTGCACAGTTGCTTGCACAGTGAAATCAGGTAGCAAGACCACAAAAGTTCAAAAGTAGAGAAAACAACATACAAAAAAAGAAAAATAATATAAGAACACTATATAGGCTATATACATGATGTTTGGGCTGTCTACAAGGGCATTGTAAAAAATATAATAAATAATAAAGAAGGAAGGAAGATAGGGATGGAAGTTGAACATCTGCAGAAATATTGCACAGGGAATGGCAGCAACGTAATAAATAGCAGCAACAGAATGATTGTAAGGGAGAGGTCTGCTCACACTCTTACTTTGCATCTATGGTTCTGACAGCCCACTGGAAGACGTCTTTTATAATTGCTCTGGTTCTGGAGAGACATCTGGAGCTGACAATAGAGTCCACGGAGGAGAGTGGACAGCTGACCATCTTCTCTGTTCTGATGACCCTCTGGAGTCTCTTCTTATTGGCTGTTGTGCAACCAGCGTACCACACAGCGATGGTGGGCACCAGAACACTCTTGATTGACACTAGTAGGTCAGTCTTCACTAGGGCTGATGTGTTTGTGGACCAAGAGAGGTCCTTGAAAATGTGAGTGCCGAGGAATTAAAGGAGGACACCCTCTCCACATAGTCACCGTTTATGGAGAGGGGAGGGGGATCAGTTCTTGTTTTGTGGAAGTCCATGACCACTTCCTTGGTTTTCCTGGTGTTTAGGGTGAGGTGATTGTAGTTACACCATTCTGTGAGAAGCTGGACCTCATCTCTGTAGGCTGTGTCGTTATCATTGGTGATGGCCCCATCACAGTGGTGTCATCTGCAAATTTGATGATGATGTCGCAGGGATGCGAGGGGGTGCAGTCATTGGTGTAGTCGGTGTATAGGAGAGGAGTCAGCACACACCCCTGTGGGGAGTCAGTGCTGAGTGACAGGGAGGATGATCTCCGGTTGCCAACCTTGACTGATTGTGTGTGGGGCAAATTTACCAGCTTGGGTATTCAATTCAATTCAATTCAATTTTATTTATATAGCGCCAAATCACAACGTAAGTCGCCTCAAGGCGCTTCATAGATACAGAGAAAAAAACCCAACAATCATATGACCCCCTATGAGCAGCACTTTGGCGACAGTGGGAAGGAAAAACTCCCTTTTAACAGGAAGAAACCTCCGGCAGAACCAGGCTCAGGGAGGGGCGGGGCCATCTGCTGTGATTGGTTGGGGTGAGAGAAGGAAGACAGGATAAAGACATGCTGTGGAAGAGAGACAGAGGTTAATAACAGATATGATTCAATGCAGAGAGGTCTATTAACACATAGTGAGTGAGAAAGGTGACTGGAAAGGAAAAACTCAATGCATCATGGGAATCCCCGGCAGCCTACGTCTATTGCAGCATAACTAAGGGAGGATTCAGGGTCACCTGGTCCAGCCCTAACTATATGCTTTAGCAAAAAGGAAAGTTTGAAGCCTAATCTTAAAAGTAGAGATAGTGTCTGTCTCCTGAATCCAAACTGGAAGCTGGTTCCACAGAAGAGGGGCCTGAAAACTGAAGGCTCTGCCTCCCATTCTACTTTTAAATACTCTAGGAACAACAAGTAGGCCTGCAGAGCGAGAGCGAAGTGCTCTAATAGGGTGATATGGTACTACAAGGTCATTAAGATAAGATGGGGCCTGATTATTTAAGACCTTGTATGTGAGGAGCAGGATTGTGAATTCTGGATTTAACAGGAAGCCAAAACAGGAGAAATCTGCTCTCTCTTTCTAGTCCCTGTCAGGACTCTTGCTGCAGCATTTTGGATTAGCTGAAGGCTTTTCAGGGAGTTTTTTGGACATCCTGATAATAATGAATTACAGTCGTCCAGCCTGGAAGTAATAAATGCATGAACTAGTTTTTCAGCGTCACTCTGAGACAGGATATTTCTAACTTTAGAGATGTTGCACAAATGGAAGAAAGCAGTCTTACATATTTGTTTAATATGTGCGTTGAAGGACATGTCCTGGTCAAAAATGACTCCAAGGTTCCTCACAGTGTTACTGGAGGCCAAGGTAATGCCATCCAGAGTAAGAATCTGGTTAGATACCATATTTCTAAGCTTTTCAGGGCCGAGTACAATAACCTCAGTTTGATCTGAATTAAGAAGCAGAAAGTATAAGGTATAAGAATGTTTGGGATGATGGTATCAAAAGCCCAGCTGAAATCAATGCAGAGTCCCAGGATTCTCCAGCAGAGCAGAGTGGAGGGCAGTGGAAATTGCACCCTCGGTGGACCTGTTTCCCTTATAGGCAAACTGGTGGGGGTCAAAGCTGGGTGTGAGACAGTACTTCATGTGTTTATTGTCTTTTATATTTTATTGCATCATTGTTGTGCATTTTACTTATTTTACCTGCATTTTAGTTTGTAAAGCACTTTGAGCTGTTGGAAATGTGCATTAATAGTAAACCTACTTGACTTTGATCTAAACTTGACCTTGATTTAACTGGCAGAAATTCAGGAATACAAACAGGAGGAACACACAGAGATCGTGACACTGGGCGGAGGGAGACACAGATATGCACAACAGTGAACCAGGGCAGAGAGGAAACACCCGGGGAACACAGCTGAGCATAATCTGATGGGATAATGCTGGGCTTACACTGTGCGATTTTTTCAGTCGCGCGATTCAGCTCCTGCTCAAACTGCACGATTGACTCGCAGGGGTTAGAAGTTCGCAGGTCACGATGCAGGTCTCACACTATACGGCCCGATGCTCTGATGCGACCTGAGTGCTCACACTGTGCGTCCATAAAATGAAGGTTATAACAGAAATTCTGTCGCTCTCTCTCTGTCTTTCACTCACACAGACACACACCACCATCAACTTTGCTAATGAAAAACATGATCAGGCAGCTGTGATTGAGCAGCAGTGTAGATCCAACTATTTTCACGGTTGTTGTGGTCGTGATCATTTTGTGAGGCCACATCGAAAAGGCTCGGATGAGCTTTCCAAAGTTCTACAAGTTGTGCCTCCATCGCTTGTGTCCAGATCACACGCTGCACTGCCGTGCTGCGCCGTCTTTTTCGCTGACATTTGTGTTTGCGCGTGCGCAGTGTGACAAACTGCGGTGACACCCTCACGACGGTCGTGAGGATTTCAAACAGGTTTGAAATCCTCCCGACCAAGCGATTGATGATCTGGAGCTGGTCATGAGGGGTTAATCGCGTCTCGTTACCCCACGTATACTACACGATGCACGACGCACGATGAAGGCCAAAATCGGGCCGATCGCCAAAACGGTCGCACGACTCAATAATCGGCTCAAAATGGGCCAAAAATCGCAGTGTAAGCCCAGCATAAGGGAAGAACGTATCCCTGTGATGTGCCCCTCTGTCTTGTGGTGAACAGAAACTATTTTTTGGAGTGACACAAATCACTTTTGTGGCATCTTATTGTAACACCTGATTGTTCACTCGTTTTAGTTTTAGTAGTTGATTTAAATGGTTGTACAAAAAAACGGCTGAGGCTTTGTGTCAATGGAAAATTGTATTTAGTAGTCAGTATAATCTTTTAGTGATATAAGTTTGCATATGGTAGAATACTGCATGTAGTTATTTGTATTAGGAAATATTCAACCATGTATACTTAGAGGCATATAATTAATTGTGTGTGATCTCTAACAGGCTGCAAAGGCTTGGTGTGTATTCCACACTAGAATGCACACCCACATCCTGGGAGCACGAGAGAGGTCATACTTTCTCTTATTGTTTTACGGCAGGATTAACGTAGCTACGTTTGTTTTAGTTTAAGTGCTTCTCTACATATAGATGAACTGCTGGACTTCCTCACCATGTTATTTAGGGTGAGGGGGAGACTACCCTTTCCTGACCAAGGATGTACCTTTTGTGCTTTTATGACCCTTTGATCAGCAGGACACACACACACACACACACACACACACACACACACACACACAAACCACTGAAGTATAAATAAAGACCAGGGCAAAGCTCAGGGCGAGTCTCTGAGACTGCCCTTGCTAGCAAGAACTCTGTGTGTTTCTCTTCTCTGAGTCTTTACTGAAGAAGTGTTTTAGAATATTTTCCCTAACACTTTGGCTGCAGTTTTAGGTAAACAGGTGCATATATCTTTGCTGACCGCAAGGTTTGGAAACAAGTTTTTGAATTCACAATTTGTTTTTGCATGTCAAGTTATGAAAATCATTTGTTAAACATGTTTGTGGTTTTTACAGTAAAACAACCTTTTCCTCCTTGGATTTTATGATTTTTGTGAACTGTAAATTGTGAGGTGTGCTGAAAAGAAGGAATCAAGCAAGGCAAGGTAAACAGTTTAAATGTGAAACATGAAAAGGTCGAATCAAAAGTAATGAAAAACAGCCAATAAAAGTTTGGACCTCAGATCACTTTGCAGTGGGCACGTCCCACTACGGATGTGAAAGTTTGCACCTTGATTGAAAAAATATTTTAAAATATATTAACAATAAAAACACTGCTTAATTAAAAGTGTGTAACATGGTTAACTGTCAATATCTACATGGGAATCACAAAGTTAATGGAAATTTAATGTAAGCAATTTAATGTGTTTGCGTTTCAAACATCAGCTCCTCACGTTTGCCAAGGTGCTTAGCAAAGGAAGACTAAGCTATTCATTTCCTTGTTACTGCTACCTATGTTTCATAAAGTGCAGATCAAACAGTGAAAACTGTTTGTGCCTTGAACTCCAGCCACAGACCAGTGCTCGCTAAATGAACTTTGATATTTTTAGATGTTATGAAAATGAGATGAAATGAATAATGACTACACTGTTTTCCTGGAGATAAATACACAAATGCATACGTGTTCTCCTTAATGTGCTGACCTCTTTGCTGTAGTAACAAGAAAACAGGATGACCCGATGATCCATGGAGAGCAGCTGAACATACAGTACAGTTGGAGAGCACCTTATATGGCCATGGCCATGTAGACCAACGTTCACATTTTTTCTTCTCCTTCTAATAACTTCAGTGTCATAGATTCATAATGATATGGCTTTAATAGGCTCTGTGAAGTTTATTAATCTTTTTTCTTTGTCATGCTAGTGTAGTTTAGGGACACAGAATGCACTCTGCAATTCTCCCTGGCGCCTTTGATGCCTCTGGGCCATATCGATACTTGTATCTGACCTCACATATGTGCAACTGTTACCATCTGGATTTGCAGATGTTTCTTTTTTGTATAAGAATTTTTTTAAAGCAATAACCCGGGCAAATGTAGTTGTTGGTTGTTATGACCAGTGTTGGTGAAGTTACTTGAAAATCGTAATTAGTTACTAATTACTGAATACCTATTTTTTGCCTGGTGCTGCAGGGGTGGGGTGGGGGTGGTCATTTTTTTATAACTCCAATTTTCTTGCAAGTTAGTCCACAACAGAGCAGAACAGCGGTGCCACTACATCTTCACTCGTCACAGAGTCACCAATATGGCAAAAAGACCGCACAGGCCTAAGTTTGATTCTGTGCCAGTCGTTTCCTCTTCATGCTGTCCTCCCTAGTCTCGATGGTCCTTGCCAATAAACATGTCAAAATAAAAACCTTGAACTTTTTGTAAATTTGTGTTCGGTCAAAAATCTTTTACTGACCAATCAGCACCCATTCAGAGAATACTAGGGTTTTATGAGCTAAGCCAGACTCCTTGTAAGAAAACTTCAAGTTAAATATAATATTCATGCTGTATTTCAAAAAAACGAAACTAAAAAATACACACTGTAGAAAGTAAACAACAACAGCAGCTACATGTTCATTCTGCTGCATGCTGCTCAGGCCTCAGTGTGTTTGGATGCAGTATAATATGCAGACTCTCCTGTAGCTAGGCCAACTGAATGAAAATGTGTTTATTTTTAAAGACAGTCAAGCTGTCTCTTTTGCACAATGATTGTGTCATTTTGATCTAGTGGGAGTCATGCAGATTTCTGACTGCAGCTACTCCAACAACAAGTGCTGCTCCTGGTGTTTACATTGATATGGCAATGATTTACCACGATGCATCTAAGACCTCTCTTCAACAGCCTGTGCACTGCTTGGACAAATAGTGTTTATAGCACAGTGTTTACTCTTCTGCCATTCGAGCAGATGTTTGCTGCAGGAATTTGCTCCCATTCAGCCGCAGCATTAGTTATGCTGACATGCCTTTCTCATGGTCAGCATTCCAGTTCATTTCTTCCAAAAGCTGACAAGTTTTGCTTACTTCTTTCCATATAATATGGAAATTCATATATGTTATCAGATGAAAGGCAAATAAACATTTGCTACTTCTTTTAGTATATGAACCAATATTTTATGACACTGTTGACACTATAGTATATATATAGTATGACACTATACTATGTTTTCTTCCTTTTCTTTGAGCTCAAATTGCCTTAATATCTCTACACAGCTAATAAAAGGCTCTTTCTTTCCACTTCATCACAGGACCTTTCCTGTTCTTTGAGTCTAGTTAATGTTCTGACGACTGGTTTGTAAGCAGTCTTCAGTCTATCAGTTAGTGGTGATGTAAGTGTTTGGACCCCTCACATCAAAGACCAGTCTGATTTTCAGCTGGAGTGTTTGACCCTATGTCCTTGGCTCAGACTCTATCACCAACATTTAAATCTAATTACTGTCTCCTTTGCACTGGTCCTCCTCACCCTGAACCAGCAGTACAAGCACAACACATCACAACAGAAATCAGGACAAGTATAGCGTTCATCCTCTAGTTCTGAAAGCTCGTATGACTTTGCTTTAAGTCGCCTTTTAGCAGAAGTGGGTGGATGGTATTAAAGGCAGTGAAAAAATTAAAAAACATGATTATCACAGTGCCACCAGTACCAGGTGAAAGTGACGTATAGATAACAGCATCAACCCCTCTAAGAAGCTGGCAAACAAACTAAACCGGGTCGAGAGCATGTTTCACCTGCGGACTAAGAACCAGTCTCTCCAGCAACTTTATGACACAGGATGTGAAGTCATTAAGGTCAGTGTCTCTGTACGCATCCTGCATGTTTCCAAACTGAAAGTTCAAAAGTATATGGACGGTTTTGCAGTCCACTGCTGGAAAGTTGGCACAGCAGTCAAGACTGGTATGGTTTAAATCACCAGTGATGGTGATAGTGTCATTTGCACCTACATGCACGTCTGACAACAGTCCAAACTGACAACGTTTGATTTGAACTGTGTTTGAGAACTTTCAGAGTGGATGACCTATTTTTAAATTAACATGGCATTCATTCGTTAACAGCCGACGTGTAGTTTTCTTTTTTTCAGAATCAGAATACTAAACGATGTGGTCACAGTTGCTCCAACACAGTAAGAACAGTAACTGACTAAACTAAATTAATTAATACAAAGTATTCAATAAAAGGAGATCATTAGAAAGAAATGAATGATTTATTAATGTACAGAATTTAGATAGAGGTACTGTCATCGAGCTCCAGGCCAACAGCATGAGGGACAGCTTGGTGTTCTCAGGTATGTCAGAGAAGGCAGAAGAAGATCACAATAGTGAGAGAAATCACCCAAACCCACCTAACACTCACCATCTGGGAGGCAAGCATCCAGCTGCATGGAGTCCCAGACCGATCGTGGCCAAATTTGAACACTTTAAACAAAAATAGTTGTTGACAAGCTGCGGCCATGAACCGAGAGGAACGGACTTCAGCTTCCCAAGGATATCCTGGTGCGATGCAAGGTCGTGTTCCCGTTCTGACAGAAGTTCATTGAAAGAATGAACTTGCAAATACTCAGCACTCACCTAACGTGGACACAGCTGTATCTTGTGATTATTTGCTCCTGCTCGGTGGAGAGGAGTGTGTTTGGTCACTAATCTCTTTTCGACGTACTTTTCAGTTTATTGACCAACGCTTGGGTTTTGGTTTTGTTTCTTTAAATGGTGATAGCAGCTTGTCCGTCTCTTTTAGTTGAGTTGTTAGTAGAAACTGTAATAAAACTCTTTAATTTAACCATTTTGCCTCTGTCTCCTTTTTCAGACCTGGACCCTTTCAGGGGAACGTAACAGATACGACTGCTTCCACGTATTAGACACACATGTGTGACAGAAAACTTTCTCTCTCATTATTATTTTTGACTGTGGATTGTGAAACCAATTTAGACTATTCACACAGACTGGAATCAGAGGTAATCAAATACTATAAGGATAAATAAATAATATAGAAATATCTTATTCGAATGATAACTTTCGTATATATGAGAGAAAATGAGAAAGACAGCGACTGCTAGGTGAGCTCCATTAATGTTTCTGTAACTCGTACACCCTGTATATACTGTGCTTATGTTGTTGTACTTCCTTCTGTATTGTTGTCTGTACTTTTGTACCTTTGTGGTCTTGCTACCCAATTTCGCTGTGTAAGCAACTGCATACTGATAATAAAAGTTCTAAGTTAATTCATATCAGCAGAGAGAGAGCGAGCAGCACACTGCTATAAATTGATTAAAATATCTCACTAAAAGCCACCTCTGCTTTCAAGGAGAAAATTAAACAGACGCAGATTTCAGCTCTGACTCCTTCTGCTTTTTCAACTTCCAACAGAAAATGTCATTTGCTGCATTTAAGCGACTTCATCCTCACTATAACCCCTGACTCACACACTGTGCCACCATAAAGAATACATGCATACTGTAAAAAAAAAACCTAGAGAAACACATTCATTAATTAGAGGTGACCTAGTTCTTATCAATTTTCATTACACTTGAGATTTTTCCTTTTTTATTCCTGATAATGGTTCTGATACTAATATCTCAAAAACGACAAGAGTTTTGTAGCTTCAGTATGACCAAAACTCCAGACTCACAGCAGTATGACATAAAAACTGTGTGAAGATACAGCCTGATTTAGTATTGTTCATTACTCTGTTACATTTATGTCATTTCAGATTTTCAGATAAAAAGAAAAGAGTGAGGAAGAGACAGAGGAGGTGAAATTAAATGTAAGGACATAAATAGGACCAGAAAGACTGAAGTAAAATGAATGGCTGCTTGTGCCATGAGCCAGCTTTTAATTGCTTTAAAATCTAAATTGTGACCTTGGTTTAAAGCTAGCAACAGTGCACCAATGAAACCCAACCAAACCTTGTTTACGAAGCAAAGATTTTGTGAAGTCATGTGTTTTAATCATTCTGACAAAAGGGAAATTCAAACGTATGTTTAGATAGTATGTGGAGGTGAGTATAGCACTGCTGCTTTATGTGACTGGAAGGTGTGAAAACGACGCCATTCTTCGCTGGCGGAGTGAGACCTCTTCACTGACTCCTCTTCTATGACGCCGAAGCAGCCGAGCCTCTGCCGGTTCGCTCCCCTCGCTGTGCATAGCTGGCTGCGTGCTGCAAATCGCCTTCATCGGGAGACAAAGCGAGGCAGAGGTAACACAGGAGCGAAGCTACACCTGTCTGTGGATTTAAAGAGCGACGAAGAGGATTTGAAATTGTCAGTGCTGCGACAGGGATCCGCTCCACACCGCTGGTCAGATAAGAGGTAACCAGATCCGGCGAAGCCGTCTTATTACGCACCCTAAACAGATCAAAGGGCTATCATTTTACGCACAGGGGATATGGCACGTGACGTTAAATAAAACAAGAATGCTGACCTAATTGTTATCGACATGCATTATGGCGGTCAGAATAAACAGATTTTGTCTGGGATTTGGGGGGTTGTAGATCTCCCATGTTTCTGTGCTGACGACTGTTCATTGACATCATGCAATCTCACATTAACTGATTTAGTGCGGGTTTCATATTTGCCTGCATTTTTAAATTGAATAGTATATGGATTTTGGGAGGTGTGCCGTCTCCTAGACTATAATTAGCATTTATAGTATTGCTATATGTGTGCATAACTGTTTGAAAGCAATGCAGTTTGTTGGCTCAAGTCGATGTGGTGTGGCTTTCTATGTCGCTTAGTGTCTCGGTGCAGTCTCTCTGGATGACATTTCTCCCACTCTCTCTTTCCCCCACTCTTTCTCCCACATACATACAGACATACTTTCCTTCTGCCTTGTCTGTCCCCTTTGTTCAGTACAATGAGCTATGCTGATATTTTAGGTCTTTCAGGTACATTTTTACAGGGCAAATCCCACACTCTGCTACCATTCTCCCTGTCTTGGCTTGCATTTATGCTCCTATTTGTGGAGACACACATGGCTGGTGTGCTTCTGAAGTCTGTAGAAGAGTCTCAACAGATGTTGCAGGTGAGGCTGTGAAATGCACGTCCAGCAGCTAACACAGTGTTTTAGGACAGATGCCATCGCCACCCGTGATGTTTAAATCTCTTTCCTGCATATTTACACTGCCCTCTTTTTTATTGACTCCATATTATTTGAAAAGCAGGTGTAGCAGCCAAGTGTCTGTGCGCTCAGTGTAGGTAACTTGATGGAGTTACCCCGCTCTTCATGCTCAACACTAATGTTATGGGTGTATAGCTGTGTGTGACATATGGAACACACATGCCTCACCTTGTACCAGACCCATATTTATAATATTGAAAGTTATTCATGTCTTTCTTTATTGCATTACATAATTCAGAAACAGTCCGAGTTTCTATCTCAGGCTTAGGCCAGTTCCAGTGGCACATCGATCCAGTTCATCTTATATTGGCAGCATAATCCAAGAAAGATGTTAAGATATTCTCAGTTATTTTGTCCCACTTATGCAGAAAATGAATCACTTCTGTACATATTTTTTTAAAATTCCCTCTGTGACAAATATATGAACATTTATGTATGCATTTGTATTTGGCCTAATCATTTGCCTCTTACTTTTTTGACCTAACAGAATTTTCTACAGATTAGAGGCAGATCCATATATTTGCCCAACAGTAACACAGTGCAGGATTTCTGTAGTTTTCTGTGTTCCACTCCCCAATTGGTCCAGCAGTGATTTGTTTAGCTGCACTATGTGCATGGCTGTGTGAATGATGTCCAGCAAACCATGGGGGGAAACAGTCTCTGTAAAACCCGGTGTTGTTAGGAGAGACAGCATTTAGCCTACTTTGGATGGTACAGCCCTCAGTTCTAGAAATCCGGCTGAATATATTAAGCCCCCAAAAATGTGACCATCCTATTTTGGACCCAGGCTGGTTTGATTTTGGTAAATTTATTCACAGCATTCTTCATCTAAACTGATTTCCTGGTTAATGTGTGATGTCACACTGCATCATCATCTTCATCATCATCATCATCATCATGTGACTGGAAAGGACCAAAAAGCTGGCCTGAATCAGCTTTCTATCTGCACTAGTGTGGATTTCACCATTGTTTTCTTCCTGTCACGTGTCTATCATGTAGCTTTTTCTTTTACTGATTTTATTGACAGCTCTCTGTCCAGGTGAGATGTAAAAACAGTCTAGAAAAGCTCTTCAAACTTGATCATCAGTGGAGATCTGATTTAATTGATTGATTATTCCATATGACTGGTTTATATTCCTGTACTATTACAAAAATCTGTGAAAAAAATGCTCCATTGTTCTTTTTCTTCTTTTATCTGGAAATGTTCAGTCTCATCCTGGTCCAGATTACAATTTCCACAAGTTCAGTTCAGGCAAATGGAACAGAACGCAACAAGTAACCTCGCGGACGAAGATAATAATGACCAACATGTTTCATTGCAAGCAGTGCACATACAGTGGGGCAAAAAAGTATTTAGTCAGCCACCGATTGTGCAAGTTCCCCCACTTAAAATGATGACAGAGGTCAGTAATTTGCACCAGAGGTACACTTCAACTGTGAGAGACAGAATGTGAAAAAAAAAATCCATGAATCCACATGGTAGGATTTGTAAAGAATTTATTCGTAAATTAGGGTGGAAAATAAGTATTTGGTCACCTCAAACAAGGAAAATCTCTGGCTCTCACAGACCTGTAACGTCTTCTGTAAGAAGCTTTTCTGTCCTCCACTCGTTACCTGTATGAATGGCACCTGTTTGAACTCATCATCTGTATAAAAGACACCTGTCCACAGCCTCAAACAGTCAGACTCCAAACTCCGCCATGGCCAAGACCAAAGAGCTTTCGAAGGACACCAGGAAAAGTATTGTAGACCTGCACCAGACTGGGAAGAGTGAATCTACAATAGGCAAGCAGCTTGGTGTGAAAAAATCAACTGTGGGAGCAATCATCAGAAAATGGAAGACATACAAGACCACTGATAATCTCCCTCGATCTGGGGCTCCACGCAAGATCTCATCCCGTGGGGTCAAAATGATCATGAGAACGGTGAGCAAAGATCCCAGAACCACACGGGGGGACCTGGTGAATGACCTGCAGAGAGCTGGGACCAAAGTAACAAAGGTCACCATCAGTAACACACTACAACGGCAGGGAATCAAATCCCGCAGTGCCAGACGTGTTCCGCTGCTGAAGCCAGTGCATGTCCAGGCCCGTCTGAAGTTTGCCAGAGAGCACATGGATGATACAGCAGAGGATTGGGAGAATGTCATGTGGTCAGATGAAACCAAAGTAGAACTTTTTGGTATAAACTCAACTCGTCGTGTTTGGAGGAAGAAGAATACTGAGTTGCATCCCAAGAACACCATACCTACTGTGAAGCATGGGGGTGGAAACATCATGCTATGGGGCTGTTTTTCTGCCAAGGGGACAGGACGACTGATCCGTGTTAAGGACAGAATGAATGGGGCCATGTATCGTGAGATTTTGAGCCAAAACCTCCTTCCATCAGTGAGAACTTTGAAGATGAAACGAGGCTGGGTCTTCCAACATGACAATGATCCAAAACACACCGCCCGGGCAACAAAGGAGTGACTCCGTAAGAAGCATTTGAAAGTCCTGGAGTGGCCTAGCCAGTCTCCAGACCTCAACCCCATAGAAAATCTGTGGTGGGAGTTGAAAGTCCGTGTTGCTCGGCGACAGCCCCAAAACATCACTGCTCTCGAGAAGATCTGCATGGAGGAATGGGTCAAAATACCAGCTACTGTGTGTGCAAACCTGGGGCCCGTTCTTCGTACGTCGCTTACTACATCCAAGATCAAATGACACATCCAAGACCAAACCATCGCGCTAACCGTGAGCTCGCTAATCCGGTTCCCCGAACACACCTGCTGTTGACGATTAGTACAGCTGGATGAAGTAATGTGAGATCACTGGGTGTCGTAAAAGGGGCTACGCATCGATAGTAGAAACATTGATCAGCAACCCTCTGATTGGTCGGCGAAAATGTCGAAGGAGCGCGCTCGGTATTTTTCGGCAGCAGAGCAAGAACTCTTGAGTGAGGGATTTCAGGAGTTTCAGAGTTTAATCAGAACGCAAGGCTGCAAAAGCAAGGAGAGAGGGCTGGCAGAAAGTTGCTGACAAATTAAACTCGTAAGTAATTTAATAATAACAATAATAATGGAGTGGATTGATATAGCGCTTTTCAAGGCACCCAAAGCGCTTTACAATGCCACTATTCATTCACTCTCACATTCACACACTGGTGGAGGCAGCTACGGTTGTAGCCACAGCTGCCCTGGGGCAGACTGACAGAAGCCAGGCTGCCATATCGCGCCATCGGCCCCTCTGGCCAACACCAGTAGGCAGTAGGGTAGATTTATCATATCACACTATATTATCCAATATTATATTACATTATATTATATTATATTATATTACATTATATCCTCTTTCACATTAGAGCCACGACAGGACCCACTAGAACATGGGAACAAGTAAAAGTGAAATATAAGAATATTCTACAGAATGGTAATATTTATCACTTATATTGCTTTTAGTCTCTTGGAAAGAGACCCTGAAATAATCTGTTTGTTTGTTCATAACAGCAACCAAGAAAAGGGCAGAGCAAAAAAAAGACAGGTGGTGGTCCTGCACCCCCTCGTCAACAAGTTGGTTAAGTAAATAATACCCTCACGGGAAAATCGATATCTCTCTATGAGCACACTGTCGCGCTGAGCTAAAGGATCCTGTCTGTCCCGCAATATACGCTGGATTCTGAGGACTCTCCTTATCAATCTTGCACCTTCCGCAATGGGTGGCTCGCGTATACGGACAGGATATGACTGCGACAGACTTCCCAAATCCACCTTCGCTTTTATAGCCGTGGTCTCCCATCTTGATTACACGAAGTAATTTACAATTACTACTCTGAAATATGAATTACATCTGTAATAATCACATACATGAAATAGAATGTTAATAGTACATTTCCCTTTTTTAGGAAATGACCTGTATGTATCTGTGTGACATCAATAAAAGGATCAAGTGCTGCATTATCTTTAGTTACATTGATAATATTTATTTATGGTGAAACAGTGGTGGAATATCGCTGTTGCTTTCGTATACATGAAGCGGACATACCTGCGTGGCCGCGATCTAATCCTGTTTACATAAAGTAAACCTGCTCCTGAGCAGGTTTACGCTTACGGCTCTGTTGCTATGGCAGCAAGTCCCGGATGAGCTTCGGGGAACCGAACGATCCAAGATCACGCGAAATCGTCAACAATCAAATCCAGCTAACTTACTTAGCGAGGTACGAAGAACGGGCCCCTGGTAAAGACCTATAGTAAACGTTTGACCTCTGTTATTGCCAACAAAGGTTATGTTACAAAGTATTGAGTTGTATTTTTGTTATTGACCAAATACTTATTTTCCACCCTGATTTACGAATAAATTCTTTACAAATCCTACCATGTGGATTCATGGATTTTTTTTTTCACATTCTGTCTCTCACAGTTGAAGTGTACCTCTGGTGCAAATTACTGACCTCTGTCATCATTTTAAGTGGGGGAACTTGCACAATTGGTGGCTGACTAAATACTTTTTTGCCCCACTGTATATAGGAAGGCAGCAATCCCAGTATTGCCTTATATAAAACTGTAAATGAGATTTCCTCCAACTGGCCAGAGCAGGCCATCCTACCTGAGAGTATAACTCACAGTGGTGAGTGTGAAATTTTGAAAGTGATGAACCTCAGAGAAGCACGACACGCAATCAACTGTTCGAAGACATTGAGCAGAAGCATTCATATATGGAATATCTCCATAATCCAGCCCTCCATACAGGATGGATGCCACTCTACTACACAATTTAACAATGTGCTCCAGCTTCTTCTTATTTTTCGAGCTAAGAGACCCAAACCAGCAGATTAAAGAAAAAGTTAAGACAGACTCAATAAAACAAGAACAAACCATTTTCATAAAATGTTATTCACATTAAAATCACTTAGTTTCTGATACAAATACATACGCTGGTGAGTCTTTGCACATATGGTGTCTGTATTCAATTTAAATTTCAACTTTTCATCAGCAGTGGTGCCCAGATATTTGTATTTCTCTACCACCTCAATTTCTTGACCATGAATACAAACAGGGGGCAGTGATGAAAATCAACAACCATTCCCTTTGTTTTAAACACATTAATGTCAAGAAAGGACTGTCCACACCATGCTACAACTGGCCCACGGTCGTGGTCTGCATCATGGAGCAGAGAGACGAAACAAGTCCCAATCGGTACAAGGAGAAACAGTTTGGATAGACTCCACTGACCACACTGGAGCCAATATTCTACAGTAGGAAAGGAAATTGTCAGAAATGCTTACCATAGGAGTTTAAATCCATTTCAAAGGAGTGAGAGGATAACTCATTTAGTCAGGGTGACTGTTTTGTTAGGGCTGCAGCTACCGATTATTTTAGTAATTGAGCAATCTATTTCATCAGATAAGAAATACTTTGGTCTTAGTAATGAGCATAAATATTCAAAAGAAAAAAAACACGCATCTTTCAGAATGAGCTGCTCATTGGTTTCCATTTTTAAAATGGGAATGATTTAAAGTTTTGAGGGCATCTCTCCAAAAAAACCCTGACTAGATCCTTTGATTGTGCGTACGTCCCATGTTGAAATCAGATTTTTTTTTTTAAAGAAAGTATTTTCATAAATGCAAAAATATGCAAATAATCTTAAGTACAGACAAAGTCTAATAAGAAAGTTATATATGCAATCTAAACCAAGGGATAATGTACCTTTACTCTTGTCTTCTTGAAAGGCTTTCTGAGGTTAATAGGAGGCAGGTTTTTGTGCTGCTGAAAACAGACTTTATGGTCTGTTTTCTTAAAGTCTGTTATGAAGAGATTGGATTTAAGACAGGCTCCCCAGATTCAAGATGCTGGCGGTGGTGAAGATGAAGATGCTTCACCCAACTGACTTAGAAGATGAATGCAGTTCTAAGTCAGTTGGGTGAAGCCTGTTTCACGAATGACAGAAACACACAAAGATTAGCTTGAGACAAATTTCTAGTATCCTTGAAGCAGCTGTTGATGTTATTTGGTGTTATATAAATAAAAATTTAAAGCAAGAAAAATAGAAGCTCAAAGAAGGCAGAAGATGACTCGACTAGATTAGAAGAAAACTAGAAGAACCCCAACTTTCTTTGGTGACGAAGCTCTGTTGAGCTGAATTTTCCTTTATTCTATTTATTATTATTTATTCTATTTAATTACATGTGTGATTACTTTTAATAACTAGAAAGGGAAGTGAAAGGGTAAACTTTAACCCAAACCAAGTATTTTGGATTTAAACACCATTCCTACAAGACTGCTCAAAGAAGTCCTTCCATTAATTAATGTTTCAGTCTTAAATATATGCAACCTGTCTTTAATAATATCCCATGTACCACAGGCCTGAAAGGTGGGAGGAATTAAAACGCTTTTACTTAAAACGCCTCTACTAATTGAAAAGCTGTTGGTTCAATCCCTGGCTGCTCCTGTCTGCATACCAAAGTAATTTTGGATAAGATGCTGCACCCTGAGTTGATTACATCACAGCGTGAATGTTAGAGAAAAAGCACTTAGACCTTAAAAAGGGTCTTGTATGAATGGCTATGTGGGTGGATGAAGGAGACATGTTATATAAAGCATAGAAATTAGAATAGAAAAGCACTATAAATAAACTGGTGGCTTCTTAACACACTCAAGCTAATATGGAGCTCTGTCCTTAGGACAGTTCTATTTACACTTGACATGTTTCCTTATACATTATACATATTGTTAGAAATCATACCATACATTTGCATTAGTATGCAGGTAATACCCGACATGACACACACAGCTGGATGACCTCCAGTCACCTCCAGTCCTAACCCTAACCTCCTGATTCAGATAAAACTGAGGTTATTGCACTCATAAATACTCTGGAAGGGATTACCTCTCCTCCAGTAACACTGTGGGGAATCCTGGAGTCATTTTTGGATATGTCCTTCAGTGTGCGTAATAAACAAATTATTATTTAGAACTGCTGTTATCAGGTTGTTGTAAGTTTGTTGAAAAGTAGTCAGTTGACCCAGAATGTTCCAACGAGAATACTGATGGGGATTTAAAAAGCTAGCATTAAATTGGGAGGGATAAGAAAACAGAATTCACTTGACTGCAAGCTGTAATTTATTGTAATAGTGATGGTAAATTTGATTCTTTTTACTGAATCGAGTGTTAATGAGTCACTCACCAAAGTGAATCGAGTTTTTTGAGTCATTTGAGTCACTGAGTCAGTCGACCAGAGAGTGCAAAAAATGTACACTTTCACTCAAACTTAATTTGTTTCTCTTTTCATGTAAATCCTACTGCTAAGATGAGTGATTGAAAAAGAAAACAACTATTTTATAGAGCAAAAAGAGCAAAAAAAAAAAAAAGATCTATAAAGGGAACATTTATATTATTTATTTTTATTTAATTTTATTAGTATTTTCCTCAAATGTGTTAAATATATATTTTCTCATCTAAATGTCCACTGAGCTGTGAGCCAGGGGGCGGTAATGCTCCTTAACATTGGTTGTCAACCAAGAAGAAGAAGCTGTGAGCCAGGAGGGAGGGGGTGAGTAACCTAAATGTGCTGTTAGCATGTTAGCAGAGCGATGCTACTGTGAACTGAGGAGCTATTGTCTTGATGTGAGCTTCTACTCAGGGTTTTTTCTTCCATTTCAGAGCAGAAATGTTTTTGTTAAGAAACTGTCTGTTGTTTTTTTCCACACAATTTTAATTATAAGCTAGATATATTTCTACTAATGAAATTAGTTTGCTAACAGCAACAGGGATGAGTCAGTGAGTCAGTTGAGTCAGTCAGTGAATCATGATTCACGAGTCAGTAAAGTGATTCGTTCATGATTCGCGCATCACTATACTGTAATATAATGGTGGGATTTTACACACTGTACCTTTTAAGTCATCCAGCAGACTGTTCAAATTACAGGGGGAAATTCCATTAATAAAATTCTTTTTTTTCTATGTATTGCACGTGTGTAAAGTTGCCTTGCATACAAAGTGAATGGACTGCTTAATCTTCAGTAGATTTTATTTATTTATTTAGTTTTCACATTGGGTTCTTTAATTTTTCATTTCATTATCCACAGTTCCTGTTTAATGATGGAGGGTATTTTCATAGTGACAGCAGGTACCTGATTAAGAACATATTCCTATTAAGTTTAGCATAACTTAGCTTAGCGGTTTACTTTTATCAATAACTAAAATAAACTTGTGACTCTGTGGGAGCCTGCGCGATACACTACTTTTATTCAAATCAGTCATTTCTGTGTACTGTGTCCACTATTTGGTATTTACATCATTTACTTTTGAATTTCACATCAACAGCGGCTTGTATCTGTTTCTTGCATGCCTTCGTAACCTGTGTGTTTATGCCTCAAGTGGTTTTGTTGGTTTCCACCTTTAGCGTGGACTCATTTGGGCTTGTCTTGCTGTTATATGCACTAAGGAATATTCACAGTGTTGCTATATCGCTGATATATTGGCCAGAGGGGCCGATGGCGCGATATGGCAGCCTCGCTTCTGTCAGTCTGCCCCAGGGCAGCTGTGGCTACAACTGTAGCTGCCTCCACCAGTGTGTGAATGCAAGAGTGAATGAATAGTGGCATTGTAAAGCACTTTGGGTGACTTGAAAAGCGCTATATAAATCCAATCCATTATTATTATTATTATTATATAATTTTTGATTACGTGGTGTCCAGTGTTGGGTAAGTTACTTTAAATTAGTAACTTAGTTACATTACTAGTTACTTCTATCAAAAGTAACTCCATTACTTCAAGTTACTCGTTACTTTCAGAGTAACTAGTTACAAGGGAATATGTCTGTGAAGGTTCTAGGGAAAGTAACTTTGGTTTTACTCAGAATTCTGTTAATGTGTTGCTTCGGTAACTGGATACCCAGCAAGTGCCAGTCTTCTAGCTTGCTTACTTGCCACAAGTGCACTGTGCCACCTACCAACAGAAAAGAAAAAATAATGTGCATATTTCCATGAGAGAAATCCTACGCCAGGACCGTCGTTGTTCGCCGCCATGATTCGAGCCTACGTCACAGCGCCATGTGCGCTTTTTGTTGTAAGATTCAGATAATTATTTTTTAAAAGCTAGACATTTTAAATGAGAATAAGAAAGAAAAGTATTTCTTTGTGCCCCCCTTTCCCTGTTAATGCCCTACCTGCCCCCTGGCAAAACTTTGCTAGACCCGCCCCTGCACAGTTACCAGCTGTCAGCTGCTTAGAAAAGGATCCTGGTGTTATTTGTCTCTCAGAAACAGTTCACAACTTCCCTTCAACTCATCCATGTCACCTAAAAGGTAAACCTGCTTCTCCATCACCTGTTCAGCTCTGATGATTCCGTAAGGACATCTCCTGGTTTCATCTTCATGTTTCCCTCTCACCACATATCCAAACCGACATCATGACCAGCAGCTTTACAGCTGTGGCTCCAGCAAACATCAGCTGATACTAGAAATTAATATTAAATAAATTCTAACAACAGCTGATCAAGCTTAAACGTGCTGCTGTTGTTTAGCGCGACATCCGCTGGTTTCCTCTTTCTGGCGCAAAGTGGGCGATAGATAAACAAGAGAGAAAAGCCGATCAGCTGATCATTGGTCAGTTTCACGACTGAAGTAGAAACAGGAGAGGGAGGGGAGAGGATGAGAGAAGAAGAGGCAGCTGCAGCGTAACGA
Organism: Simochromis diagramma; assembly: GCF_900408965.1. Classification (NCBI taxonomy): domain Eukaryota; kingdom Metazoa; phylum Chordata; class Actinopteri; order Cichliformes; family Cichlidae; genus Simochromis; species Simochromis diagramma. The sequence continues at coordinate 42,868 of NW_024387311.1, forward strand.
CAGAATAACTCCAGCTTTGTGTCTTTTCCATTGTAGCTAAAGTCCGGGACAAACTGTTCCTTTTCACCTCAACACGAAACGCGTAATATTTTCTCTGAATACGAGACGATTCCGTTTTTTACGGGACTATTAATTAACCTTTTGAACAAAATAAAGTTCAACATCAGTAACATAGCACCACCCAGCTGTATAGAAACTCCGTCATGCTAGCTAGTGCGCAGCACGAAAAAGTCAGCACAACGAAAATAAACTCCACCTAAACTTGGTTTATATCTGACCCAGATGGACTGCAGGTTATAACTTCTTACCTGAAGTTCAGTTCACCTGACACACGGACCAGCGCCCGCCTCGGGTCTCTGCTCCTCCTGCCTCCCCTTTCCCTCATCCACCTGCTGGCCTCCACCACCTGCTAATGTTACTGAATCTGAGGAAGCTCCGCGATAGCCACCACACGAAGTAACGAATAACGAGCCTATCTAAATCCCAGTAACGAGTAACGCGTTCCTGATTTTGGCATAATAACTAGTTACTGTGCTCGTTACCACAATAATAACGTAGTTACTGTAACGCGTTACTTAATAGTGCGTTAGTCCCTACACTGGTGGTGTCACATAAAAATTATACCGATATAACGAATGGTATGGCACTAGCTCTCATTGCATTATATCGCCTCTGTCAGTGCGCCCCAGGGCAGCTGTGGCTACAATGTAGCTGCCATCACCAGTGTGTGAGAGTGTGTGTGAATGGGTGAATGTAGTGTAAAGCGCTTTGGGGGCCTTAGGGACTGAGTAAAGCGCTATACAAATGCAGGCCAGGCCATTTAACTCTCATTGCATTATATGGTGACATTTTCTGTTGAATTCAAAACATAATTCTTGAATGTTCTCATATATTACACCTGTGCAGTCAACACACCTAGGTTTCATATTTCTTTTCTCTATTGTATTTGTCTGGGTCCAGGCATCAGAGTCGGTGTAGATAATTCTGTCTAATATCGAGTTTTCGTTTTTTGTTAGAAGAATTAACCTGTTTATACTAAGGCAGTGTACAGTGTGGATATGGAAACTATTTTTATCTTGATTGCACAAAAGGACAAGAGTGTAATTTTGTTTAACTCTGTAGGAAACTGATACCTTTCTTGTTAATTTGATCATATTTGTAATAATTTTATTGTCATTATAATTTTGCTAGTTTTTATTTTATCTGTGTTGTTCAGCACTTTGGTCTGCCTGGTGTGTTTTTAAAGTGCTATACAAATAAACGATGATGATGATGATGATGCTAAAGTGCAACTGCATTATGCTGCTAACATAACTTTGCTCCTTGCAAGAAACTGCACAGATAGCATGCTAATGCTAAGCTTAAGAAATAGGATAATATCCTGCAAAGTTTAATCTGTTTAAAAATCTGGTCTGGTTTGTTTCCCCCCCCCCCTTGGTGCGGTTCATGTGATGTCACCACAATAGTCATACTTGGGTGCCAACCCAAAAACAAACAAATAAACAAACAAAAAAAAGCACCAAGGACCTCTAATGAGGTTCATTCATGGTGTGAATATGATTCAATCTCAATCCAACCCAGCTATCAGTTTTATGTTGCAAGTTTAAGCTAAACCCCTCCCATAGCCATGTATGCTTTCCATTCAGGGATGTGGCAAGGTACCATAGATGTGGAAAGGTCAGTACAGGTTAGCAACTAGCCATGTAAAGTTACCATGAGTGTACATTTTCCACATTCTCCCATAGAACACAGCACCTTTTTACCGTATTTACTTTTTCCTGTCACAGACACATCTAGCCAATAAGCAGACTAATCATTTCTGCATGAAAAAGAATCCAAATCATGGAGAAAAGCTACAAGTTTATAAAATAATTAACAGTTTCAGACCAGAGTAAAACTATTGGTGTGAAAATGCACTTAAAGACCGTGAAGGCTCTGTCATGGTTTAGACTGGTGGCAGCAGATGGCCCCGCCCCTCCCTGAGCCTGGTTCTGTCGGAGGTTTCTTCCTGTTGAAAGGGAGGTTTTTCCTTCCCACTGTCACCAAAGTGCTTGATCATAGGGGGTCACATGATTGTTGGTTTTTCTCTGTATGTATTATTGTAGGATCTACTGTACATTATAAAGCGCCTTGAGGCGACTGTTGTTGTGATTTGGCGCAATGCTCCCGCAAAGCACCGGCCCGCCTACCTGTGCCAAAAAAGGAAAAAACCCAAGAACGCCACATGTACACACCAGCTCCTAATAGACTGGCACTCAGTACTGGAATTCAGTATTAAGCAATGTGGGATCATCTTGACAGAGAACAAATAAAAGGCAGAAATATCCAGAGAAGAGCATAGAATGTCCTTCAGGAAGCCTGGAGAATAATTCCTGAAGATACTTAAAGAAATTACAGAACGCCACCTCAGAAAGTTCAGGCTGTGTTGAAGAATACAAGTGCCATAACAAATACTGACTTTCAATATTATTAGGAATGTACAAACTCTGATTTTGCCTACATACATGGGAAATACTGCATTTCCATGTATGCTTACACACTTTACACTTTAATAAAACATTGCACCTATTTTCTATTTCCCTCATAAAAACAAAGAAATGGGTGGTTCAAGACTTTTGTACAAAACTCTTTACAAGACTAAACATATTTTTCCAAGCCATCTGAATTAGTTACCTCAGTTTGACATGAAATGACTGAGATAACTCAAATGTATTAGACCACCACCCAGTGAAGGTGTATGTTGCAGCTGACCTAAATTAACAACAAAATCATTTCTTTTTCTTTATTGGTTAATCCTTTTTTTTTTTTTTTTTTTTTTTTTTTTTAAATTTTTTTTTAATTTTTTATTTATTTATTTTTTTAATAAATAGGACAGGGGGGATGAATGAGAGAAAGAGGGGGAGAGAAAGAAAGAAAACCAAAGGGGAGAAGAGACTGTGAGAAGGGGGGGAAGAGAGAGAAAAAAAAAAAAAAAAAAAAAAAAAAAAAAACTCCTGGGTCACCTGTATGGAGAAAAAAACAAACAAACAGAGGAGACAGCAAACAACAAAGAGCAACATAATAATAGAGAAAACAAAGCACCATCACAATAAACTAGCTAGTCATAGATATCAATAGTTACTAAATACTAAACGATATTGTGCAGCACGCAAGATAAGACAGCGCACAGTGTGCTTTGAGGCAGCAGCCAAGAAAGCTGTAGTCCGCGTCTGTGAATACCCGTGTGTACACCTGTGTGCATACCTGTGTGGATCAGCATGCTTGCATTCCAAAGGTTTCTCCATGTAATGATCTGCTTAGGGAGTGTGGGGGGGCCACAGCCCCGTCCTCCAGGGTGTGAAGCGGGTATGGAGGAGATCAAAACTCCAGACATCCAGGCCCCCAGGATTTCTGAAAATGTTACATTTATTTGCCTGCACAGTTTCTGATTTGTTTCACCTACTTTCAGTTATGGTTTTATATGAATTAAAGGATTTGCTTTCATTGTTTATTTTATTTTTACCGCTTGCATGTCTTTGATATAGTTACATTTATCACTGAATACTAAAAAATAATTATAATCACTAGACCCAAAAACCCAAATGCAGAAACCTTGGAGGTAGAGCAAAATCCAGATATTCAAAAATCATTGCAGGCAGGATTCAGGGTAGTCAGTATAAACAACACAGTCAAGAGGTAAAGTTTATATAAGACTCTGAAAGATCACACATGATAAACCCAAATAGGAACAAACAGAGTTATGACAACAGCCCAACTGTAAACTTATACGGTATCTTTAAAAAACACAATTTCCACAGCAGAAAACACTCACTGATTGTGACGTTCAAAGGGAAATGTTTGGTGTTAATATTCAAGTAGTTTGTGGATGGAAATCTCTGGAAGAAAATGAATAGGACTTGGTTTCGACAAGGTGAGCTAGTATTTAATAAAAATAAATCAAACTGAAGGATAATTTTTATTTCCTCCCTTTATTCATATTTAAAGTTTTCTGATAACATTATAAACTGAAAATGAAATAAAATAAATTATTAAGAAAAACAACAAAAAACTTTTTGCATAAATAAATCAAAGTGGATTTGAATTTTTAGTAAAAAGTTTAACCTAAATATGAATATGAAAATTAAACCTAAACTCTTCATAACTCAGTTTCTTTACAGAGTTGTGGTAAACTATGACATCAAACCAAAACAAAGAAAAACAGGAATTTTGCAGTAATAAGTCAAAATGCTCCCAAATATGATTCTCTGGTTTTCTTCCTGATGATGGACTGCAACACAAGCTGTGATGTGAACACTGTAAGCTGCACTGCTATGGCTCCAAGGTGGGACTACTAAACATTTGACTAAAGTTGGATTCAATCTGATGTTTTTCAACAAAAGCATTCAGAGGAATGTTGTTGTTGTTGTTTTTACTAAACTAAAATACTCTTCGTTTTGTTTTATCTGTAACCATTCTTATCAACTCTATCGCACACTCATACACACGCACAAAGATAAGACCATATCCTATTCCAGTAGGGAGGAAATGGAAAGCACATGTGAAAGTCAGAGTAAGTCGGTCTACACTGCAGAATTTATGGGAACTGCTCTAAAGGTTCATGTGCAGGTCAGTGACCGTATGAGCATGAACCCTGGTGAAGCTGAACATATGTTTTTCTGCTCCAGATGCACAAGGAAATGTTTATGTTTAAGTGCTCACTTTTTTGGCTCTCTTGGCTCTAGGACAGGAAAAAAAGGCAGGGGGGAGAAAATAGGAGGAAATATGTTAAAAGGGGGGCTTACTTGAGTAAGGCAGTGACAGGATGTGAAGATCCTGAGGGAGAGCAGAGCAAAACAAAACTATAACTACGTAAGAGTAAAGGCTCTTGACTCTGAGGACCTTCCCATCAAGCAGATAACAGTCAGGTAACCAGTTAACTAAGCACTTTGTCTTTCACACAGTTAAAAGTGTGGGGGAGAAACCCAAAATTCATCCAATGAAAATGTTAAAACTTAAAATGATTTATGCTGTCTTTGACTTTGGCACCGATGCACAAATAATTGAATAGAATTCAATTATATCTTGAAAACTGGGCGGAAGCAACTTCCTGTTAAACTAGGTTCAGGGAGGGGCAACTTGTTCCAGGAAACAACACGAGCGCAACAGTTTTAACCCTTAATCTGCATTGATGTCTGACTAACTGGGGTCAGTGTCTTGTCCAGGGATATTAGGTATGGGATCATGGAACCACCAACCTTCTGATTAGTAGATGACATGACATAGAAGATGACTCTTCCTCCTGAGCTACTGCAACACCACAGGGCACATGTTCAGGACCCACAAATATCACATTTGACCTATATTGAGATTATCTTTGTTCATCGAGATCATTCTATTCACGATCACGATCCTTTCCTAAACAGCACCAAGTATTATCCCTAAACTGACACAAAGAGTGCATAAAAGTATACAAACACATCAGATTTGAATGGGGAAAAAATCATGCAGGATATATGTACTGATATGTATGTGTTAGGAACAAAAGGATGCCACGCTGTTTGATGGAAATAAAAATGATCAGTTTACCAAGGGGTAAGAAAAGACAGTTGGAGAGCTTTTTTCTTTTCGTGCCCGTTTCTGTGGAACAACCTCCCTCAAGATATTCGGCAGGCTGCTCTGTGGAGGTTTTTACAGCTAAGCTGAAGACACATTTGTTCATCCTACATGTCTTAATTCTGTGGCTTTTAGTTTTTACATTTGTATTGTTTTTAACTTGTATTGTGTCTCTTACCTGTGTTGCTATGTATCGCTTTTATTTTATTTATCCCTTTAGTTGTACAGCACTTTGTTTGAAAGCGCTTTATAAATAAAGTTATTATTATTATTAGTATTATTATTATTATTATTATTATTATTATTAAATTCAGACACCCTGATACTCAAATTGAAAACAATAGACGCAGGATGGTCCATTTTTCTGAAATTTCTTTGCAGCAACTGAAAATGGTACCCAGTAGTTTGTATGGCTTCCACCTTTAGTTTTAGCTCATCCATTTTGTTCACAAGAGACTTGTTTATTTTAGTAGGTGCTGGAGCCTGGAGGAGGCGGATTGGTCCAAGGCAGAGAAAGTGCTGGGCAGGCCAGAGCTGAGCAGAGTGGACAGCTCCAATTAAATGTACAGTCACAAAAGAAAAAGAAAAAGTACAAAAGAGAAAACACGTTCATCTGGTGTGTGTGCTGAGGTGATGTGGTAGAAAGGCTGGCCAAAGTACTACAGTGGACCAACCTGCAGACCCTCAGCCAGCGCAGGGGTTGGCTCAGATGATGGTCGACATGGTGACCATGCAGGAGCTGCAGGTGGTGCACTGCCTCTGCCTCGGCCCTCTGCTTCACTTCATCAGGCCATTTAAACGTGGTCGCTTTGTATTAGCTCTTGTTTATAAGATTGGGGAAACCTGCAGTCAGCTGAGACTGAAGAAGTCACTTGGATGAGTGACGAAATGTTTCTCCCACAAAACGCTACGTCCAGATGAACAGAATCAACTTTTTGGAGATTTGCTTTCCTGGATGATTGAGCATCAAGACATTAGCTCTTGTGGATAATGCAACGTGATATCTGCGATAAAGCAGGCACTGTTTCGGGTCATCTCCTGAGTCAGCATCCGAAAATAGATACTGACTGACCAGGGCACATCATGTCTCGCACACTAAAAGAGCTGTATGAATTACTGGGTGGGAGGATAAACACAATTGGGATCGCGGGTTATACCCTCTGTTGTTTGAAGTGCAGAACGTGCACCAGGCCTCCACGGGGGGGAGGTCCCAGTCCGGTTAAAATAAAGATTCAGTACGTCCTGGACCTTAGAGCAAAGCTGCACATTTTGGGGAGGTTATTGCAAGAGAATTTGCTCGAGGCCCAATAACATCAGCAGCGCCTGTTCAGTAGAGGGGCTACACTCAGGCAATTTTCGTTGGGAGATAGAGTGCTTGTGTTTCTCCCTTCTTCTAGTTCCAATTTACTCAACAAGTGGCAAGTGGGGGACATTGACTATGAAGTGATCAGGTCAGACAGGGTAGGAGTCGCACAAGTATATCATCTCAACCTCCTTAAAGCATGGAAAGAGGCTGAAACCACATCTCTGGTGAGCCTGGTGAAGGAAATAGATGAGTTGGGGCTGGAGGTGTTAAATTCCACCATTCCTGCCTCCCTCCATTGTGTTGACCATGTCACACAGGTCCAGAGAGCGGATGTTGCCACGTTGTAACAGGATTTTGTTCAGACAAAATTGGCCAAAATGAGTTTAGAGGTATAGTGAGAGACTGGCCTGGCTGAAGGGATCTCGGCACATAACAATGCTCGCAGAGACACCCGTCCACAGGACGAGCTCTCCAGGAGAAGCCAGCTTGGAACCACTAGATGATCAGTGTCATGCATCCAGTGGAGCAGCACCCTGATATTGGCTGACCAATAATAGAACAGAAGGTTAGGCAGAGCCAGTCCACCTTGTGGGCGTGGCCTTTGCAGGATGCGTGGGTTCTTCTTGTTCCAAATGAATGATGATATTAGCTTGTCTAGAGAGCTGAAGAAATGTTTGGTCAGATATATAGGGAGGTTTTGGAATAGATAAAGGAGCCTTGGCAGCAGGTTCATTTTAATATATTGATCCTCCCGCAGAGAGAGAGGGATAACAAGTTCCAGCAGTGGATGTCCCTTTTCAGACTCTCCAATATTGGCAGGTAGTTTACTTTATAAAGATCTTTGTAACAGTCGGAGATCCAGATTCTGAGGCATTTAAACTTTTTATTGTTTATTTTGAATGGTATTAGATTAGATGGGATATTTTTTGCAGCTCCATTGATTGGGATGAATTCACTTTTCTGAGGATTTATTTTGTAGCCACATTGAACCAAATCTTTGCAGCGTGCTTAGTAGTTTTGAGGCGAGGGTGGAGTCAGTTATGAAAAGCAATAGATCGTCTGCGTAAAGTGAAACTTTGTATTCTTGGCCTCCTCTGATGACTCCTGTGATACTGGTATCTTGTCGTATGGCTGAGGCTAAGGGCTCTATAGCAATGACAAACAATAGTGGAGATAGGGGGCAGCCCTGCCTAGTGCCCCTATGGAGTTTAAAATAAGAAGAGATCGTATTATTAGTACGCACAGCTGCCATTGGTGCATTGTAGAGAGTTTTAACCCATGATATGGGTTAAAGCCAAAGCCAAATTTGCTCAAAGTATGAAAAAGGTAGTCCCACTCCACCTGGTCGAAGGCCTTCTCAGCATCAAGTGACAGTAGGGCTTCAGGTGTATCAGTTGAAGGGGGGTCATGGATTATACTTAAGACGCGTCTAATATTGAATAAAGAGTATCTGCCCTTGATAAAGCCAGTTTGGTCCGTGGAATTGATTGTTGGTAAAACGAGTTTTTTGTTTTTTTGTCACACCTTCTCTCTCTGTTGTTTGTTTGTTTGTTTGTTTTCTTCCCTGGCAAGTGGGAGGGTGGGGTTTCAGTTTATAAGAAGTATGCTCTACTGCTTGTATAATTTCTTAATAATTTCTTGTCTGTGATTGTACAAAAACTTCTTTCAATAAAAAGACTGATTAAAAAAGAAAATTGGCCGAAATGCTGAAATGCGCGTAATAGAAGAGTCGCACAGCACGTGCTGTAGCCCCATAGTTCTGGTGGTAAAGAGGGATGGGTCTATACGGTTCTGTGTCAACTACAGCAAGGTGAATGAGGTGTCACAGTTTGATGCTTAGCCCTTGCCCCAACACCGTTGGGCTCCTGGACAGGTTGGGCGCAGCTCGCTTTTTCACATCTTGGATTTAACAAAGGGCTACTGGCAGATTTCCTTGGCTGGAGTCTAAGAAAAAAACGTCCTCTCTAGTTCATATAGTTTGTACCGATTTGTCACACTTCCATTTGTCTTGTTCGGAGCCTCGGCCACTTTCCAGCACCTTACAAACCAGGTGCTGATGCTCCATAGGCCGGGGCACAGATGATTGTGGCAGATTTTCTCTCCTGCTAGCAAGGGTTGGGGGTAAGCTAGGCGGTAGGCTATGTCAGGTGATGGAGGCATATGGTGTCGTTCTACATATAATATCCCATAATGATGAAGTGAAAGATATTTGTGTCAAATAATAATAAAAAACAAAACAAAATCATATTCATGCAACCCTTTCCGCTTGGGTTACTTGCATAGTAGCATTCCAAGTCAATGAGAGCTTGGGAGGTAAATGTGATTAACAGATGGGACAATTTAACTGAGCAGATCAGGTGGGGAGAAACATTTTAAGTTGCACCCATCAGAATCCCTAATGGGCTACACCTTTTTCCCTGTGAGGGCCACGTGTCAACAAATGACGCTT